>NW_027400110.1:159-1148 GCF_003265705.2 Callorhinus ursinus
TCATTCATCTATTCTCCTCTGGACAAAATGACAAGATGAAAAAAATTGCCTCAGCAAAAAGAACAAGAGGTAGTACCATCAGCCAGGGACTTACTCAATATGGACAATAGTACGATGTCAGACCTAGAGTTCAGAATCATGACATTAAAGATACTAGCTGGCCTTGAAAAAAGCGTGGAAGTTATTAGAGAAACCCTTTCTGGAGAAATAAAAGAACTAAAATCGAACCAAGTCGAAATCAAAAAGGCTATTAATGAGGTGCAATCAAAAATGGGGGCACAAACTGCTAGGATAAATGAGGCAGAAGAGAGAATCAGCGATATAGAAGACCAAATGATGGAAAATAAAGAGGCTGAGAAAAAGAGAGAGAAACAACTACAGCATCACGAGGGCAGAATTCGAGAGATAAGCAATACGATAAAACGAAACAACATTAGAATAATTGGGATCCCAGAGAAGAAGAAAGAGAGAGAGGGGCAGAAGGTATATTGGAGCAAATAATAGCAGAGAAGTTCCCTAATGTGAGGAAGGAAACAGGCATCAAAATCCAGGAGGCACAGAGAACCCCTCTCAAAATCAATAAAAATAGGTCAACACCCCGACTTGTAATAGTAAAACTTAATGTGTCTCAGAGACAAAGAGAAAATCCTGAAAGCAGCTCGGGAGAAGAGATAGGTAACCTACAATGGTAGAAATATTAGATTGGCAACAGACCTATCCACAGAGACCTGGCAGACCAGAAAGGACTGGCATGATATCTTCAGAGCACTAAATGAGAAAAATATGCAGCCAAGAATACTATAACCAGCTAGGCTCTCATTGAAAATTGAAGGAGAGATAAAAAGCTTCCAGGACAAACAAAAACTAAAGGAATTTGCAAACATGAAAGCAGACCTAAAAGAAATATTGAAAGGGGTCCTCTAAGCAAAGAGAGAGCCTAACAGCAGCATAGATCAGAAAGGAACACAGACAGTATACAGTCACAGTCA
>NW_027400110.1:1248-4618 GCF_003265705.2 Callorhinus ursinus
AATATGCTGTCTGCAAGAGACTCATTTTAGACCCAAAGACACCCCCACATTGAAAGTGAGGGGGTGGAAAACCATTTACCATGCTAATGGACACCAAAAGAAAGCTGGGGTAGCAATCCTTATATCAGACAAACTAGATTTTAAAACAAAGACTGTAATAAGAGATGAGGAAGGACACTATATCCTAGTTAAAGGGTTTATCCAACAAGAAGATCTAACAATTGTAAATATCTATGCCCCGAACATGGGAGCAGCCAGTTATATAAGGCAATTAATAACAAAAGCGAAGAAACACACTGAGAACAATACAATCATAGTGGGGGACTTCAACACCCCCCCGACTGAAATGGACAGATCCTCTAAGCAAAAGATCAACAAGGAAATAAAGACTTTAAATGACACACTGGACCAAATGGACTTCACAGATATATTCAGAACATTCCATCCCAAAGCAACGGAATACACACTCTTCTCTAGTGCCCATGGAACATTCTCCAGAATTGATCACATCCTAGGTCACAAATCAGGTCTCAACTGGTACCAAACAATTGGGATCATTCCCTGCATATTTTCAGACTACAATGCTTTGAAACTAGAACTCAATCACAAGAGGAAAGTCGGAAAGAACTCAAATACATGGAGGCTAGAGAGTAGACTACTAAAGAATGAATGGGTCAACTGGGAAATTAAAGAAGAATTAAAAAAATTCATGGAAACCAATGAAAATGAAAACACAACTGTTCAAAATCTTTGGGATACAGCAAAGGCAGTCCTGAGAGGAAAGTATATAGCAATACAAGCCTTTCTCAAGAAACAAGAAAGGTCTCAAATACACAATCTAACCCTACACCTAAAGGAGCTGGAGAAAGAACAGCAAATAAAGCCCAAACCCAGTAGGAGAAGAGAAATAATAAAAATCAGAGCAGAAATCAATGAAATAGAAACCAAAAGAAAAACGAACCATTATAGACGATGGACTCTGAAAAACAAACTGAGGGTCTAGAGGGGAGGGGGGTGGGGGGATGGGTTAGTCTGTTGATGGGTATTAAAGAGGGCACATTCTGCGTGGAGCACTGGGTGTTATGCACAAACAATGAATCATGGAACACTACATCAAAAACTAATGATGTAATGTACGGTGATTAACATAACGATAAAAAATTATTAAAAAAATAAGAACAGTAGAACAGATCAACAAAACTAGGAGCTGGTTCTTTGAAAGAATTAACAAGATTGGTAAACCCCTGGCCAGACTGATCAAAAAGAAAAGAGAAATGACCCAAATCAACAAAATCATGGATGAAAGAGGAGAGATCACAACCAACACCAAAGAAATACAAACAATTATAAGAACATATTATGAGCAACTCTATGCCAGCAAATTAGATAACCTGGAAGAAATGGGTGCATTCCTAGAGATGTATCAACTACCAAAATTGAACCAGGAAGAAATAGAAAACCTGAACAGACCTATAACCACTAAGGAAATTGAAGCAGTCATCAAAAATCTCCCAACAAACAAAAGCCCAGGGCCAGACGGCTTCCCAGGGGAATTCTATCAGACATTTAAAGAAGAATTAATACCTATTCTCCTGAAACTGTTCCAAAAAATAGAAATGGAAGGAAAACTTCCAAACTAATTTTATGAGGCCACCATTACCTTGATCCCAAAACCAGACAAGGACCCCATCCAAAAGGAGAATTACAGACCAATATCCTTGATGAACATGGATGCCAAAATTCTCACCAAAATACTAGTCAATAGGATCCAACAGTACATTAAAAGGATTATTCACCATGACCAAGTGGGATTTATCCCTGGGCTGCAAGGCTGGTTCAACATCTGCAAATCAATCAACTTGATACAGTACATTAACAAAAGAAAGAACAAGAATCATATGATCCTCTCAATAGATGCAGAAAAAGCATTTGACAAAGTACAGCATCCTTTCTTGATCAAAACTCTTCAGAGGATAGGGATAGAGGGTACATACCTCAATATCATAAAAGCCATCTATGAAGAAGCTACAGCGAATATCATTCTTCCCCTAAGGTCAGGAACGCGGCAGGGATGTCCACTCTCACCACTGCTATTCAACATAGTATTAGAAGTCCTAGCCACAGCAATCAGACAACAAAAAGAAATCAAAGGCATCCAAATCGGGAAGGAGGAAGTCAAACTGTCACTCTTTGCAGATGATATGATACTGTATGTGGAAAACCCAAAAGACTCCACCCCAAAGCTTCTACAACTCATACAGGAATTCAGTAAAGTCGCAGGATATAAAATCAATGCACAGAAATCAGTGGGATTCCTATACACCAACAACAAGACAGAAGAGAGACAAATTAAGGAGTCGATCCCATTTACAGTTGCACCCAAAACCATAAGATACCTAGGAATAAATTTAACCAAAGAGGCAAAGGATTTGTACTCAGAAAACTATAAAATACTCATGAAAGCAATTGAAGAAGACACAAAGAAATGGAAAAACGTTCCATTATCATGGATTGGAAGAAGAAACATTGTGAAGATGTCAATGCTCCCTAGAGCAATCTACACATTCAAAGCAATCCCCATCAAAATACCATCCACTTTCTTCAAGGAAATGGAACAAATAATCCTAAAATTTGTATGGAACCAGAAGAGACCCCGAATGGCCAGAGGAATCTTGAAAAAGAAAAGCAAAGCTGGCGGCATCACAATTCCGGACTTCCAGCTGTATTACAAAGCTGTCATCATCAAGACAGTATGGTACTGGCACAAAACCAGACACATCGATCAATGGAACAGAATAGAGAGCCCAGAAATGGACCCTCAACTCTATGGTCAACTCATCTTTGACAAAGCAGGAAAGAATGTCCAATGGAAAAAAGACAGTCTCTTCAACAAATGGTGTTGGGAAAATTGGACAGCCACATGCACAAGAATGAAACTGGACCATTTCCTTACACCACACACAAAAAGAGACTCCAAATGGTTGAAAGACCTAAACGTGAGACAGGAGTCCATCCAAATCCTAAAGGAGAACACAGGTAGCAACCTCTTCGACCTCAGCCGCAGCAACTTCGTCCTAGAAACATCGCCAAAGGCAAGGGAAGCAAGGGCAAAAATGAACTATTGGGATTTCATCAAGATAAAAAGCTTTTGCATAGCAAAAGAAACAGTCCACAAAACCAAAAGACAACCGATAGAAAAGGGAGAAAATATTTGCAAATGACATATGAGATAAAGGGCTAGTATCCAAAGTCGATAAAGAACTTATCAAACTCAACACCCAAAGAACAACTAATCCAATCAAGAAATGGGCAGAAGCCATGAACACATATTTTTCCAAAGAAGACATCCAAATGGCCAACAGACACATGA
>NW_027400110.1:4718-6150 GCF_003265705.2 Callorhinus ursinus
AGATAAAGGGCTAGTATCCAAAGTCTATAAAGAACTTATCAAACTCAACACCCAAAGAACAACTAATCCAATCAAGAAATGGGCAGAAGCCATGAACAGACATTTTTCCAAAGAAGACATCCAAATGGCCAACAGACACATGAAAAAGTGCTCAACATCGCTCGGCATCAGGGAAATCCAAATCAAAACCTCCATGAGATACCACCTCACACCCGTCAGAATGCCTAAAATTAACAAGTCAGGAAACGACAGATGTTGGTGGGGATGCGGAGAAAGAGGAACCCTCCTACATTGTTGGTGGGAATGCAAGTTGTTGCAACCCCTGTGGAAAACAGTATGGAGGTTCCTTAAACAGTTGAAAATAGAGCTACCATATGATCCAGCAATTGCACTACTGGGTATTTACCACAAAGATACAAATGTAGGGATCCGAAGGGGTACGTGCACCCCAATGTTTATAGCAGCAATGTCCACAACAGCCAAACTGTGGAAAGAGCCAAGATGTCCATCGACAGATGAATGGATAAACAAGAAGTGGTATATATACACAATGGAATATTATGCAGCCATTAAAAGGGATGAGATCTTGCCATTTGCAACGACGTGGATGGAACTGGAGGGTGTTATGCTGAGTAAAATAAGTCAATCAGAGAAAGACATGTATCATATGACCTCACTGATATGAGGAATTCTTAATCTCAGGAAACAAACTGAGGTTTGTTGGAGTGGTGGGGGGTGGGAGGGATTGGGTGGCTGGGTATAGACATTGGGGAGGGTATGTGCTATGGTGAGCGCTGTGAATTGTGCAAGACTGTTGAATCGCAGATCTGTATTTCTGAAACAAATAATGCAACATATGTTAAGAGAAAAGAAAACGAAGCAGATAGCAGAGGGGAAGAATGAAGGGGTATAAGTTGGAGGGGGAGATGAACCATGAGAGACGATGGACTCTGAAAAACAAACTGAGGGTTCTAGAGTGGAGGAAGGTGGGGGGATGGGTTAGCCTGGTGATGAGTATTAAAGAGGGCACGTTCTGCATGGAGCACTGGGTGTTGTGCACAAACAATGAATCATGGAACACTACATCAGGGACTAATGTTATAATGTATGGTGATTAACATAACAATAAAAAAATTTAAAAAAATAAAAAGTGCATGGTTCAAAAAAAAAAAAAAAAGACTACATTTTCTAAACAACAGTAATCAGTTAATTGCTCTAGTGGTTACCATACCATGGGAATCACTTTCAGGGTTAGACTGCACACGATTTCACAACTTGAAGGGTTACAAATCAGGAAGAGACTTTTTTTTTAATTTATTATCATTATTATTTTTTAGGATCAAATAATAAATACTTAGCTAGCTTTGAAAATAGCCACCAGCCCACTGAAGAGATGGGGCAGTGGGGGGGGGGTGGTGGCAGGTCTAATAAT
>NW_027400111.1:0-6148 GCF_003265705.2 Callorhinus ursinus
TATTAAAAATAGAATTGCCATATGATCCAGTAATTTCCCTACTGGGTGTTTACCCAAAGAATCCAAAAACATGAAGTCAAAAAGATATACCCATCCCTATGTTTACTGCAGCATTATATACAGTAGCCAGATTATGGAAGCAACCCAAGTGTCCATGGGTAGATGAATAAAGAAGATGTGGTGTGTATACACACACACACACACAATGGAATACTCAGCCACCAAAAAAAAGGAGGGGGGATTCTTGCCATTTGCAAAACATGGGTGGACATGGAGAATATACGGCTAAGTGAAATTAGAGAAAGACAAATTCCATACGATTTCACTCATATGGAATTTAAGAAAACTAATGAACAACAAAAAACAAGGCAAACCAAAAAATGGAATCCTAACTATAGAAAACAAACTGATGGCTACCAGAGGGGAGGTGGGAAGGGGGATGACTGAAATATGTGAAAGAGATTAAGAGTACACTTATCACGATGAACACTGAGTCATGTATAGAATTGTTGACTCATACACCTGAAACTAATACAACACTCTATCTTACCTGTACTGGAATTAAGAGAAAAAAAATGAAAATGAAGTGTAAACATTTTGTTGAAAAAAATGTCTGAAAAATTGGTAGGAAGTACATGAAACATAAACAATATTGGTGCCTAGGTATGGAATTGTAGTCAATTTTATTTTCATGCTTTTTTTTTATTTGCATTTTAAAACATTTAAATAAGTGTGTTACTTTAGAACACAATGAAGTATTTCGGACTTATTTATAAAACCATTTACACTTGATGTTTTTCACTCACTAAATAGCTTTATTTTTGTCAAACGTAAAAGGAAGTAAAATATGCTATTTTTCTCATCATATTAGACATGGCAATAATTCCTTTTCTTGTATTCTATAGCCTTGACTAATGCTTGCAGCCTTACTGAGATTACATGCCCAGCTTTTCTGAATACAATACCTTTTATTTATTATTTATTTATTTTTATGTTTTTGAAGATTTTATTTACTTGACAGACACAGCTAGAGAGGGAACACAAGTAGGGGGAGCAGGAGAGGGAGAAGCAAGCCTGCTTGGCAGGGAGCCCAATGCAGGGGCCAATCCCAGGACCCTGGGACCATGACCTGAGCTGAAGGCAGACGCTTAACAACTGAGCCAACCAGGTGCCCCACAATACAAGCTTTTGAAAACTGGGACTGTAAATGACATGGAGCTAAACACTCTTGTTATTTCTGTCATCCTCAAGCACTGCAGCATGAGTTTCAAAGTATGTGGGCTTTTGTTTTCTAATTATTCAAAAATTGATCATTTATATAGCATATGTTTGGTCATTCTCAATCAAAACATTCCATTCCCTATTTCTGTTAATTGGGAAGAAAGGATTTTAATTTTTCCCCCATTTGCACTTGAAACTTCACACTCAGTATATAACCAGTGGACGCTTGGTGGTGAATTTTACAACTAAAGTGAATTTTACAACTTTGCAACCTTGAGTAAGTGAACAGTCTTTTTTGTGCCTTGTTTTGCCACAAGGAAATGAAGCCTGGAGCCGTGCCTTTTTTTTTTTTAAGGATTTTTTTTAAGATTTTATTTATTTATTTGACACAGAGAGATAGTGAGAGAGAGAGAGAGAGTGAGAAAGAGCACAAGCAGGGGGAGTGGCAGGCAGAGGGAGAAGCAGGCTTCCTATATGAGCAGGGAGCCCGATGCGGGGCTCGATCCCAGGACTCTGGAATCATGACCTGAACTGAAGGCAGTGGTTTAACCAACTGAGCCACCCAGCACCCCAGACATGTCGTTTTTTAAGAGCTGATCTGAACTGCAAGATTCTGGATTCATGAGGCCTGCAGTATGGAGTGCTGCTCTGGAAGGGCCATGTTTTGGTGGAGGGGAAGAAGCTTCCAAACAAAGCAGAGAATTCTTGGGTTATGGTGAAAGGGGCATGGGATATGAGATAGTTTCTTACAACTATAGAATGCTGGGACTCAAAGAATTCTTAGTGATCATCCAACCCAATAAAGTCCTTTTAAGCTGGGGAAACTGAGTACAGGACAAATAAGGGACTCAGGGGAGGGATCCAGTTAGCAATAGAGGCGAGATTTAGGCCAGGTCTTTGCCTGTCCCTGTGTTCTTTCTCCTTTCCATCATCTTGGGCCAGGTAACTATCCAAACTGAGTGACTTTCTGGAGGTACGAGTGGGAAGAACTTCTTTTCCCAAACCAGACCCTTTGTCAGGGGGCATAGCCTTTTCTTAAAAGTTTCAGCCCAGCTGCTGCTATTTTCAGAAGCCAGTGTCACCTGCTTCCTTCCCAGTTTCCTTGGTCAGCCCCATGGCTTTATTACATAGCTGAAGAGTAGGGGAGACTGGTTGCTGAGAAGTATAAGGTTTGACAGATACTTTATGGTTTGGGTGTGGCCAGAAGCAGACCCTGAAACAAGGATTTGAAGGCAAATGGTTTATTTGGGAGGTGATCTCAGGAAACACCAGTAGGGAAATGAGGAAGTGAGACAGGGAAGGGAAGGAACCCAGTAAGTGGTGTGTTATGCAAGCCAGTAAATGCCAGTAAATGGTGTATTACCACTGTGGGCAACTAGAGCTCAGTTCTGGGAACCTTGGGCAATGGTAGAATAGATACCTTAGAGCAGGGTTTCTCACGTCAGCATTTAGGGCTAGATAATTTGTTGTTGTTGTGGGGGCTGTCCTGTATATTGTTAGATGTTTAAGAGCGTTTCTAGCCTCTACCCCCTGGATGCAAATTGCATCCCACTCTCTTGTAACAACTCAAAAGGACTACAGACATTGCCAAATGTTTCCTGGAGGCACAATCTCCCAGGGTTGAGAATCACTGCCTATGACTTATCCCTAAGAACGAAAAGAAGGCCAGTGTGCCTGGAGCAGAGTATGGAACTGTTAGAACTATAATCTTTAGCGTGAAAGCAGTGGGAAGCCGTTGATGTGTTTTGAATAATAGAAAGTTGTGCATGGGAAAATTGAAGAAGGGTTGGGCAAATACAACCAGTTTTCTGTTTTTAAAAGATCATTCTAGCTTTAGCATCTAGAACACTGGAGAAGAGCAGAAGCAGATACCATCATGGAGATGTCTCCTCCTCACAGCCTTACACCCATCTGGTTGAATAAGTGTGTACATGAAAACTTTCAGGTCATGTATCAGGGGCTTATGTATACATGTTCTTGAATTCGTCAGGATGGAAACAGCATTTTTCTCCCCAGAGAGCTTCCCAAGAGCTCTTCTGAGCTGTGTGTATCTCACTGGTGTGTGTATCTTCAAAGTGTCTGTGGTTTAGGTTGAGGAATAAGGGGTTATGCTTGCCTCCCTTTTATTGGACTATTTATCTTCCAGGTTCCTAACTCCTTAACTAATCTGGGTGAAGCCAAGGCTCATCCTGGGTTCTTGTGGAGGACTGTTTTTCTGTTCACAGACATTTGATGATTTTTCCATGGAAGGATAATCCATCCCATGGAAGGAAATTTGTCATGGCCCGTGACTTGCTTTGTCTAATGATATGTGGGCAGAAAGGATGTGTGTCACTTCTGAGACAGAAGTTTTCAGAGCTGGAGTATGGTTGTATGTGCTTCCTTTTGCCCTCATAGGCACACTATATTTGTTGAAAAAATATGAATGAAAGGAAAAAGCCCAATTTAGGAGCTGACATACCTAATTCGTTTTCCCAGAGTTTCCACGGACTAGTTGTGGCATAATTATTTTGCTATTCTTGTGGCCACACGTTTTTCTTAAGGTTCCTCTTGTTTTTAAGACTCCATACAGATACTATAGAAGTAATTGATGATTTTTGGATGCTTATTAGAAATATTGTCCCCTCTAATGGGAGGTAAAACTTGGGTGGGGCAAGGGGAACATTGATAGGCAAGGTATTCTGAGCTTTCAAAAAAAACATGTTCTTCAGGGTAGTATGCCTGTGAATACCATGTTTTCTCTGGAAGCTATGTTCCATCATACTTTTTTAGACACCCCTGCCCTGACGAGGTAAGAGGAAAGACTAGGGAGTATCGATTCTCTGAGGAGCTCAGGGCTCTTCTCTGAGACCAGGAAATGAGGGAACTGTTCCTATAAGTTGCTGTCAAAATTTACTGTTAATAGTTCTTTGTAGGCACTGGTTTGGTGACCTCGTCTCTGGAGGTACCTCCTCAGGGCAATAGGATGACAGGCCTGGGTTTTTTTCCGAGGTTTGAGGGGGACCATGCTGCTCCCACTGGAGCCAGATGTTTCCTCAGCCCCTAATGTACAATGTCCCCAGCCGGAGCCTCTGACAAATCCGGTGCCATCTTGGGGATGTGCTGATCCTTCCGCCGCGTGGGTGCGTTACTGGGAAGGTCTTCTGCGCAGAACCGGAAGTGAAAGTCACACCTTCCTCTTCAGGTTAAGACTGAGCTGAGGCCACAGACTGGGTGGGAGTGAAAGGGACCCTCACACACCTCAGGAGACCCCAAGGCGCCGCTGCATGGTAGCTTCTCCGGTGCTCCTCGCAGCTCGCGTCAGATTCACAGCCAGTCAGCTCTGCACGCGTGCCCCCCGCTGCCCGGCGTCTGTTACCTAAAACCAGCCTCTGAGCTCAGGTCAGGAGCTCTGTTTACTCTCTCTGCTGTTTGTGGCTAGGTGGGTGGCCTCTGAAATATTATTTAATGGCTCTGTGTTCTGATTCCCTAGATTGTGTGGTACCCAGTCACTTCAAGGTGACAGTACATTACCTATGAAAAACAGTGCCCTTCACATGTTTAATCTTTACCTAAATACGGAGAATATATGGAGAGGTTTCTTGCTTGCAGATGATCTTGTGAACTTAGAGTCACGGTTTATCTTCTCAACTGTGGTAGGAATTACAACCACAGAAGGTTGTACCTCAAAAAAAGGAAAGTTTCTCCCTTTCTAGAAATGAAAAGTTGTGAAGCTTACATTTGTGATTTTTCTCTAATTGCTCAGAGTCAAATATAAAATGTAATTGGCAATTATGTTAATGCTTATTGTTAGCATATTTTCATTTTTCTTTTGCCATTTGGTCCTAATTTTCTGTTTTATTAACCTTATTGATTAGTCAGGGTGTGAGTAAATTAAAAAATTAAATAAATTCATATATAGCTTGAAGGGACCTTATGGACTGTCAAATCCAACTATGCAGTTTACAGATTTAAGCAGTTAAGATATGGAGAAAAGGAACTAGAACTAGTGCCCTTAGCTTTTTAGTTACAGAGCTGGGCTGGAGAGCAGGTCTTCTGATTCTTAGACAAATATTTCTTCCCCTATTTCATAGTCACTGTTCTTAGAAAGTAGAGTTTACCTATGATAGTGGGGACAAGGCACCCCAATAGTCTTTGCTTGAGTTTTAGGAACAGGATTTTTTTTATTTTTTAATTCCAGTATAGTTAACATAGAGTGTTCTCTTAGCTTCAGGTGTACAATATATAGTGAGTCAACAATTCTATACATTACTCGGTGCTCATCATGGTAAATGTACTCTTAGTCCCCTTCACCTATTTGACCCATCCCCCCAACCCCCAAACCATCAGTTTGTTATTTATATTTAAGTGTCTGGTTTTTTGTTTGTTTCTTTTTTTCTTTGTTATTTTCTTTGTTCCTCAAATTCCTCATATGAGTGAAATCATATGGTATTTGTCTTTCTCTGACTGGCTTAACTCACTTAACATTATGTTCTCTAGATCCATCCATACTGTTGCAAATGGTAAGATTTCCTTCTTTTTTACAGCTGAGTATTCCATTGTGTATATGTATATATTTTATATATATATATGTGTATATACACATCTTCTTTATGTGTGTATATATATATTTATATATATATATCATATCTCATCTCTTTAACAATGGGCAGATTCTCTTTGTCTATCCATGTTTTGCAAATGGCAAGATTTCTTTTTCTTTTTTCATGGCTGAGTATTCCATTGTGTGTGTATGTGTGTGTATATATCTTCTTTATCTATTCATCTACCCATGGACACTTAGGTTGCTTCCGTAATCTGGCTACTGTATATAATGCTGCAGTAAACATAGGGATGGGTATATCTTTTTGACTTCATGTTTTTGGATTCTTTGGGTAAATACCCAGTAGGGAAATTACTGGATCATATGGCAATTCTATTTTTAATA
>NW_027400112.1:0-6147 GCF_003265705.2 Callorhinus ursinus
CTCATCTCTTATTACAGTCTTTGTTTTAAAATCTAGTTTGTCTGATATAAGGATTGCCACCCCAGCTTTCTTTTGGTGTCCATTAGCATGGTAAATGGTTTTCCATCCCCTCACTTTCAATCTGGGGGTGTCTTTGGGTCTAAAATGAGTCTCTTGCAGACAGCATATGGATGGGTCTTGTTTTTTAATCCAATCTGATAGCCTGTGTCTTTTGATTGGGGCATTGAGCCCATTTACATTCAGGGTAACTATTGAAAGGTATGAATTTAGTGCCATTGTATTGCCTGTAAGGTGACTGTTACTGTATGTTGTCTGTGTGTCTTTCTGATCTCTGCTGCTTTTAGGGTCTCTCTTTGCTTAGAGGACCCCTTTCAATATTTCTTGTAGGGCTGGTTTCATGTTTGCAAATTCCTTTAGTTTTTGTTTGTTCTGGAAGCTTTTGATCTCTCCTTCTATTTTCAATGAGAGCCTAGCTGGATATAGTATTCTTGGCTGCATATTTTTCTCGTTTAGTGCTCTGAAGATATCTTGCCAGTCCTTTCTGGCCTGCCAGGTCTCTGTGGATAGGTCTGTTGCCAATCTAATATTTTTACCATTGTAGGTTACATATCTCTTCTCCCGAGCTGCTTTCAGGATTTTCTCTTTATCTGTGAGACTCATAAGTTTTACTATTAGATGTCGGGGTGTTGACCTATTTTTATTGATTTTGAGAGGGGTTCTCTGTGCCTCCTGGATTTTGATGCCTGTTTCCTTCCTCACATTAGGGAAGTTCTCTGCTCTTATTTGCTCCAATATTCCTTCTGCCCCTCTCTCTCTTTCTTCTTCTTCTGATATCCCAATTATTCTAATGTTGTTTCATCTTATCGTATCGCTCATCTCTCGAATTCTGCCCTCGTGATCCTGTAGTTGTTTATCTCTCTTTTTCTCAGCCTCTTTATTTTCCATCATTTGGTCTTCTATATCGCTGATTCTCTCTTCTGCCTCATTTATCCTAGCAGTTAGTGCCCCCATTATTGATTGCACCTCATTAATAGCCTTTTTGATTTCGACTTGGTTAGATTTTAGTTCTTTTATTTCTCCAGAAAGGGTTTCTCTAATAACTTCCACGGTTTTTTCAAGCCCAGCTAGTGTCTTTAAATCATGATTCTGAACTCTATGTCCGACATCGTACTAATGTCCGTATTGAGTAGTTCCCTGGCAGACGGTACTACCTCTTGTTCTTTTTGCTGAGGTGATTTTTTTCGTCTTGTCATTTTGTCCAGAGGAGAATAGATGAATGATAGAACAAAATGATAACAGGTTAACAACGTCCTCAGCAAATATACTCTATACAAATCAAAAAGACCTGAAACCAGGGAAAAGAAAGGGAAAGGAAGAAAAAGAAAGAGAAAAAAAAGAAAAAGAAGAAGATAAAAACAAACAAAAACAGAACAAAACAAAAAAAAACAGAATATGATCAAATATGATCAGGCTAGTGCATAAATCAGTGCCACACACTAGATTTTGGGCATATTTTGGTCTGTTAGAAAAAAGTGCCTCCTAAAATTTTAAAGGAAGAAAGACTTATATATGCACAAAATAAGGGTTGATACAATGAAGGTATGGAAGGTGACTGTAAAGATGAAAATTATAAAAGATTTTATAAAAGGAATTGATAAGATAAGAAGTTGTTTGAAAAAGAAAGAGGAAGATTAAAAAAAACAGAAAAAGTAAAGAAAAAACTGGGAGAGAATGTGATGAGGCAGGAAACTAGAACAAAGCCATACACTAGTGATTTAGGGTATATTTTGATCTGTTAGAAGAAACTGTATCTCAAAATTTTAAAGAGAGAACAACTTATGTATATATGCCAAAAATAAGGGTAACCACTATGAAGGGATAAAATGTGACTCTAAAAATGAAAAATAAAAATGTTTTTTTAAAAAAGGGATTGATAAGATGTTGGTTGAAAAGGGGAATGGGTTAGCCTGGTGATGGGTATTGAGGAGGGCACATTCTGCATGGAGCACTGGGTGTTATGAACAAACAATGAATCATGGAACAGTACACCAAAGAAATTATGTAATATATGGTGATTAACATAACAATAAAAATTTAAAAAAAATAAATAAATAAACAAAAAAAAGAAAAGGGGAAAAAGAAAAATTCAAAAAAAAGTTTAAAAAATTAACTTTGAAAAACTAATGAATCATGGTAAAAAAGCCATGAATTCTATGTGCAGTATTCCCCTAGCACTGGAGTTCTCCTGTTCTCCTTGATCGGTAAACTTGGTCTTAGCTTGCTGGCTGTTCATGCTGATATTCTGGGGGAGGGGCCTTTTGTCGTGGTTCCCAAATGTCTTTGCCAGAGGCAGAATTGCCCCACTCTTTTCTGTCCGGGCTAAGCAATCTGCTTGGGTTTGCTCTCAGAAGATTTTGTTCCCTGCAAGCTCTCGGTACAGCTTTGGAGGACCAGGGTGAAAATGGTGGCCTCCCACTCTCTGCCCGGAGGAGCTGAGAACTCAGGGCCCTGCTCCTCAGTGCACCCCCAGAAAAAAGCAGTCACTCCCGTCTCCCCGGTCTCCAGCCACACTCCGTGCTCACCCAGCCTGTGAACTAGGGTTTCTTTCTCTGGCACCCGACCCCGTGTGGAGACTCCAAACCCAGCAGATCCCTGCGGTGTGCTCCCGCGCCGCTCCTCCTGGGGGGGAGGAAGGGAAGTCTCCCCAGCTCTGCTGCTTGTTGGGTCCCTGCTGGAGGAGCAGTGGCCCAACTGGTCCGCAGATCACAGTTTATGGCCACCCCGAGCTTAGAACCCGCGCATTGGCTCTGTCTCTGCAGCTAGCTTCCCCGCTCTGATACCTGGGAGCTCTGCTGCACTCAGGCATGCCTGGTCTTTCTGTGACACCGAGGGTCCTGAGACCACACTGTCCCATGAGGGTTCCACCCCCGCTTAGCCACCAGAGCGATGTCCCTCAGCGGAGCCGACTTCTAAAAGTTCTGATTTTGTGCTCCGCGGCTCTATCACTTGCCAGAGGTGGCCGTCGGAGGCCCCCTCCCCCGCCGTCTATCCTCCCGAATATCGCCTCGAATTCACTTCTCCACACTTCCTACCTTCCAGTAAGTGGTCGCTTTTCTGTTCAGAAAGTTGTTGCTATTCTTCTCTTCGATCTCCTGTTGAGTTCGTAGGTGTTCAGAATGGTTTGATCCCTAGTCAGCTGAGTTCCTGAGACCAGATGAAGTCCAGGTCTCCTACTCTTCTGCCATCTTGCTCCGCCCCCTCTATTTTTAACTTCTTGAGGAATTGCTACACTGTTTTCCAAAGTGGCTGTACCAGCTTGCATTCCCACCAACAGTGTAAGAGAGTTCCCCTTTCTCCACATCCTCGCCAACATTTTTTGTTTCCTGCCTTGTTAATTTTTGCCATTCTAACTGGTTAATGGTGGTATCTCATTGTGATTTTGATTTGAATTTCCCTGATGGTTAGTTATGTTGAATATTTTTTCATGTGTCTATTAGCCATTTGTATGTCTTCTTTGGAGAAGTGTCTGTTCGTGTCTTCTGCCCATTTTTGACTGGATTATTTGTTTTTTGGGTGTTGGGTTTGAAAAGTTCTTTATAGATCTTGGATACCAGCCCTTTATTTGTAGTGTCATTTGCAAATATCTCCTCCCAGTCCATGGGTTGCCTCTTTGTTTTGTTGACTGTTTCCTTTGCTGTGCAGAAGCTTTTTATCTCAGTGAAGTCCCAAAAGTTCCTTTTCCCTTTTGTTTCCCTTGCCTTTGGAGATGTGTCTTAAAAGAATTTGCTATGGCTGATGTCAAAGAGGTTACTGCCTATGTTCTTCTCTAGGATTTTGATGGATTCCTGTCTCACATTGAGGTCTTTTACCCATTTAGAGTTTATCTTTGTATATGGTGTAAGGGAATTGTCCAGTTTCACTGTAGCTCTCCAATTTTCCCAGCACCATTTATTTAAGAGACTGTCTCTTTTCCATTGGATATTCTTTTCTGCTTTGTCAAAGATTAGTTGACCATAACATTGAGGGTTCATTTCTGGGTTCTCTATTCTGTTCCATTGATCTATATGTCTGTTTTTGTGCCAATACCATGCTGTCCTGGTGATCACAGCTTTGTTTTAAAGATTTATTTATTTATTTTGAGAGAAAGAGAGAGAGAGATTTAGAGATAGAAAGAGCTAGCAGGGGGAGGGGCAGGGGAAGAGGGAGAATCCCAAACCAACTCCCTGCTGAGCAGAGCCTGACTCAGGGCTTGATCCCACAACCCTGAGATCATGACCTGAGCCAAAACCAAGAGTTGGTTGCTCAATCATCTTAGCCATCCAGCACCCCAAGAGACTCTTAACTATAGGAAACAAATTGAGGGTTACTGGAGGGGAGGTGGGTGGGGGGACATGGTAATGGGGTGATGGGCATTAAGGAGAGCACTTGATGTAATGAGCACTGGGTGTTATATGCAACTGATAAATCTCTAAATTCTACCCTTTAAACTAACAATACACTATATATTAACTAAATTAAATTTAAATTAAAAAAATTTTTAAATAAAAAAATAGAGTCAGCAGTGATGGTGTTAGGGGAAAAAGCAAGTTTCCATTTCAACTCTCTTCATCTGTAATTCTGAATAAAACCTGTACTTTTTGAGAAGCCATTTAGCAAGCTGACTGAGAGTCATACTGATGGCATTAGGTAAGGTAACAGTAGTTCCTGTAACAAATAAACTCCAAAATGTCATTGGCTAAGCACAAGAGTAGTTAATATCCCCCTTCTGTATTAGGAGAGGATGGACAAACAGGTTTGAAAGGAGTCTGTCCTCCAACTGCAGGCTTATGGAAGCTCTTCTGTCTTGTATGCACAGCTTTCAAGGTCATCCAAGAGTCCTTTCCATTTTCATTAACTGAAAAGAAAAAAGAACGTGGCAGAGTCCCATGAGGGAGCTTTATATGGGCCATCTTAGAAAATGGTGCACATCACATCCCTTCATGTTCTACTGGCTATAAATCGTGAGGTGGTCCCACCTGAGAGCAAGGGGAGCAAGGGGAGCAGGGAGATATAGATGAAGTCTCATCCTAGTGACAAGTCTATAGTCTGGAATCGGGGATAGAGGGAGTTTTGAATTCTGGGTGGATAGTGGCTTTGCTCCACAAGTGATATTAGCTTTTGTCTCCATTATGATCACAGTCATCATCATATCCAGGAAGAATTGGAACTAACTGTTTTCCAAAGTTCCTTTTAACCCTAAAAGACTATGATCTCACAGCCAGAAGGTTGTGAAAGCACTATTTTTCTCCCCTGGGAGCAGTATATTGCTATGCTTAAGAGTAAGTATAGTCTCTGGAGACAGTTTGGGTTTCAAATCCATTTTTATTTTTTACTAGCTATATGATCTTGGGTGAGATTTACCTTTTGGTCCCCAATTTCCTCATTAGAAAATGGGCAAGGTTGGCAAGTACAGTGCTGATGCTGATTCTGTCCCACCCTCTGTTTCTGTAAAAAAAAAAAAATCTGTTTTAAAAACAGTCTGTTTTGTTTTTTGGAACCACAGCCACCAGTGTCTGAGAGATGGATGTCCCACTCAAGCAGAGAGCAAATTCCCCCTTCCTCCATCTAAGTTTTCCTTAGACCCTCAGGTGGATTGAATGATGATGCCCACCCTCATTGTTGAGGGTGATCTTTACTTAGTCTACCAACTCAAATGCTAATCTCTTCCTGAAAAACCCCCACAGAAACACAAAAAACACACCCAGAAATGATGTTTTATATGTTATCGGGGCATTCTTTAGCTCAGTCGAGTGACACATAAAATTAAGCATCACACCCACCCAAAGGGAAAGGGCCATGGAATATTCATCTACCAACTCTCGTCTGTCATGGATCTGAGGGCGGTTCCCATGGCATTCATTCCTTGGTATTTCTAGCCCGCTCCATATGTGGAGTAAGCAAGGAACAATGAGAGCTCCCCAAAAATGTGTTGCCCCCAGGCAAAATGACACAGGTGTTAGAATTGAAAATGTAGGTCAACATCCAGGAAATGTTAAGTGCTGAGGACATGATCAGGCACAGACCACATTCCTAACTCTTGTCTCCCCTCCAGGTGCTGTGTTCCATCATCGCAGGGGTGCTGCACTACCTCTACCTGGCCTCCTTCAC
>NW_027400113.1:0-2829 GCF_003265705.2 Callorhinus ursinus
CTGCCTGATCACATTCTCTCCCTTTTTTTTTTTTAATCTTCTTCCTTTTTTCAAACAACTTCTTATCTTATCAAGTCCTTTTATAAAATCTTCTATAATTTTCATCTTTACAGTCATCTTCTATCCCTTCATTGTATCAACCCTTATTTTGTACATATATGTCTTTCTTCCTTTAAAATTTTAGGAGGCACATTTTTCTAACAAACCAAATACGCCCAAAATCTAGTGTGTGGCACTGATCTATGCACTAGCCTGATCATATTTGATCACATTCTGCTTTTTTTGTGTTGCTCTGTTTTTATCTTTTTTTTTCTTTCTTTTCTTTTTTTCCCCCCTTTTTTCTTTCTTTCCGTTTCTTTTCCCCTAGTTTCAGGTATTTTCTGATTGGTACACAGTATATTTGCTGGGGACGTTGTAAACCTGTTAGCATTTTGTTCTCTCATTCATCTATTCTCCTCTGGACAAAATGGCAAGATGAAAAAAAATCACTTCAGCAAAAAGAACAAGAGGTAATACCGTGAGCCAGGGACCTACTCAATACGGACATTAGTACGATGTCGGACCTAGAGTTCAGAATCATGATTTTAAAGATACTAGCTGGGCTTGAAAAAAACGTGGAAGCTATTAGAGAAACCCTTTCTGGAGAAATAAAAGAACTAAAATCTAACCAAGTCGAAATCAAAAAGGCTATTGATGAGGTGCAATCAAAAATGGGGGCACTAACTGCTAGGATAAATGAGGCAGAAGAGAGAATCAGTGATATAGAAGACCAAATGATGGAAAATGAAGAGGCTGAGAAAAAGAGGGAGAAACAACTACAGGATCACAAGGACAGAATTGGAGAGATAAGTGATTCGGTAAGACGAAACAACATTAGAATAATTGGGATCCCAGAAGAAGAAGAAAGAGAGAGAGGGGCAGAAGGTATATTGGAGCAAATAATAGCAGAGAACTTCCCTAATGTGAGGAAGGAAACAGGCATCAAAATCCAGGAGGCACAGAGAACCCCTCTCAAAATCAATAAAAATAGGTCAACACCCCGACATCTAATAGTAAAACTTACGACTCTAAGAGACAAAGAGAAAATCCTGAAAGCAACTCGGGAGAAGAGATATGTAACCTACAATGGTAAAAATATTAGATTGGCAACAGACCTATCCACAGAGACGTGGCAGGCCAGAAAGGACTGGCAAGATATCTTCAGAGCACTAAACGAGAAAAATATGCAGCCAAGAATACTATATCCAGCTAGGCTGTCATTGAAAATAGAAGGAGAGATAAAAAACTTCCAGAACAAACAAAAACTAAAGGAATTTGCAAACACGAAACCAGCCCTCCAAGAAATATTGAAAGGGGTCCTCTAAGCAAAGAGAGAGCCTAAAAAGCAAAGATCAGAAAGGAACACAGACAACATACAGTAACAGTCACCTTACAGGCAATACAATGGCACTAAATTCATACCTTTCAATAGTTACCCTGAATGTAAATGGGCTCAATGCCCCAATCAAAAGACACAGGCTATCAGATTGGATTAAAAAACAAGACCCATCAATATGCTGTATGCAAGAGACTCATTTTAGACCCAAAGACACCCCCAGATTGAAAGTGAGGGGGTGGAAAACAATTAACCATGCTAATGGACACCAAAAGAAAGCTGGAGTGGCAATCCTTATATCGGAAAATTAGATTTTAAAACAAAGACTGTAATAAGAGATGAGGAAGGACACTATAACCTACTTAAAGGGTTTATCCAACAAGAAGATCTAACAACTGTAAATTTCTATGCCCCGAACATTGGAGCAGCCAATTATATAAGGCAATTAATAACAAAAGCAAAGAAACACATTGACAACAATACAGTAATAGTGGGGGATTTTAACACCCCCCTGACTGAAATGGACAGATCATCTAAGCAAAAGATCAACAAGGAAATAAAGACTTTAAATGACACACTGGACCAAATGGACTTCACAGACATATTCAGAACATTCCATCGCAAAGCAATGGAATACACATTCTTCTCTAGTGCCCATGGAAAATTCTGCAGAATTGATCACATCCTAGGTCACAAATCAGGTCTCAACCGGTACCAAAAGATTGGGATCATTCCCTGCATATTTTCAAACAACAATGCTTTGAAACTAGAACTCAATCATAAGAGGAAAGTCGGAAAGAACTCAAATACATGGAACATCCTACTAAAGAATGAATGGGTCAACCAGGAAATTAAAGAAGAATTAAAAAAAATTCACGGAAACCAATGAAAATGAAAACACAAATGTGCAAAATTTTTGGGATACAGCAAAGGCAGGCCTGAGAGGAAAGTATATAGCAATACAAGCTTTCTAAAGAAACAAGAAAGGTCTCAAATACACAATCTAAGGAGCTGGAGAAAGAAGAGCAAATAAGCCTAAACCCAGCAGGAGAAGAGAAATAATAAAGATCAGAGCAGAAATCAATGAAATAGAAACGAAAAGAACAGTAGAACAGATCAACGAAACTAGGAGCTGGTTCTTTGAAAGAATTAACAAGATTGATAAACCCCTGGCCAGACTGATCAAAAAGAAAAGAGAAATGATCCAAATCAACAAAATCATGAATGAAAGAGGAGAGATCACAACCAACAGCAAAGATATACAAACAATTATAAAAACATATTAGGATCAACTCTATGCCAACAAATTAGATAACCTGGAAGAAACGGGTGCATTCCTAGAGATGTATCAACTACCAACACTGAACCAGGAAGAAATGGAAAACCAGAACAGACCTATAACCACTTAGGAAATTGAAGCAGTCATCAAAAATCTCCCAAGAAACAAAAGCCCA
>NW_027400113.1:2839-6145 GCF_003265705.2 Callorhinus ursinus
AAAAGCCCAGGGCCAGATGGCTTCCCAGGGGAATTCTATCAGACATTTAAAGAAGAATTAATAGCTATTCTCCTGAAACTGTTCCAAAAAATAGAAATGGAAGGAAAACTGCCAAACTCATTTTATGAGGCCACCATTACCTTGATCCCCAAACCAGACAAAGACGCCATCCAAAAGGAGAATTACAGACCAATAACCTTGATGAACATGGATGCAAAAATTCTCACCAAAATACAAGCCAACAGGATTCTACAGTACATAAAAGGATTATTCACCACGACCAAGTGGGATTTATCCCTGGGCTGCAAGGCTGGTTCAACATTCGCAAATCAATCAACGTGCTAAAATACATTAACAAAAGAAAGATCAAGAATCATAGGATCCTCTCAATAGATGCAGAAAAAGCATTTGACAAAGTACACCATTCTTTCTTGGTCAAAACTCTTCAGAGTATAGGGATAGAGGGTACAAACCTCAATATCATAAAAGCCATCGACGAAAAACCTACAGCGAATATCATTCTCAATGGGGAAAAGTTGAGAGCTTTCCCCTATGGTCAGGAACGTGGCAGGGATGTTCACTCTAACCACTGCTATTCAACATAGTATTAGAAGACCTAGCCACAGCAGTCAGACAACAAAAAGAAATCAAAGGCATCCAAATCGGCAAAGAGGAAGTCAAACTCTCACTCTTTGCAGATGATATGGTACTTTATGTGGAAAACCCAAAAGACTCCCCCCCAAAACTGCTAGACCTCATACAGAAATTCAGTCAAGTAGCAGGCTATCAAATCAATGCACAGAAATCAGTGGCATTCCTATACACCAACAACAAGACCGAAGAGAGACAAATCAAGGAGTCGATCCCACTCACAATTGCACCCCAAACCATAAGATACCTAGGAATAAATTTAACAAAAGGGGCAAAGGAGTTGTACTCAGAAAACTATAAAACACTCAGGAAAGAGAATGAAGAAGACACCAAAAAAATGTAAAAACGTTCCATGCTCATGGATTGGAAGAACCAACATTGTGAAGATGTCAATTCTACCTAGAGCAATCTACACATTCAATGAAATCCCTATCCAATTACCATCTACTTTTTTGAAAGAAATGGAACAAATAATCCTAAAATGTGTATGGAACCAGATGAGACCCCGAATAGCCAGAGGAATATTGAAAAAGAAAAGCAAAGCTGGCGGCATCACAATTCCGCACTTCCAGCTCTATTACAAAGCTGTCATCATCAAAACAGTATGGTACCGGCACAAAAACAGACACATGGACCAATGGAACAGAATGGAGAGCCCAGAAAGGGACCCTCAACTCTATGGTCAACTTATCTTTGACAAAGCAGGATAGAATGTCCAGTGCAAAAAAGACAGTCTCTTCAACAAATGGTGTTGGGAAAATTGGACAGCCACATGCAGAAGAATGAAACTGGACCATTTCCTGACAACACACACAAAACTAGACTCCAAATGGTTGAAAGACCTAAACCTGAGTCAGGAGTCCATCAAAATCCTAAAGGAGAACACAGGTAGCAACCTCTTCGACCTCAGCCGCAGCAACTTCTTCCTGAAAACATCACCAAAGGCACAGGAAGGCAGGGCAAAAATGAAATACTGGGATTTCATCAAGATAAAAAGCTTTTGCACAGCAAAAGAAACAGTCCACACAACCAAAAGACAACCGACAGAATGGGAGAAAATATTTGCAAATGACATATCAGATAAAGGGCTAGAATACAAAATCTATAAGGAACTTATCAGACTCAACACCCAAAGAACAAATAATCCAATCAAGAAAAGGGCAGAAGACACGAACAGACATTTTTCCAAAGAAGACATCCAAACGGCCAAGAGGCACATGAAGAAGTGCTCCACATCGACCGGCATCAGGGAAATCCAAATCAAAACCTCCATGAGATACCACCTCACACCCGTCAGAATAGCTAAAATTAACAAGTCAGGGAATGACAGATGTTGGCGGGGAAGTGGAGAAAGGGGAACCCTCCTACACTGCTGGTGGGAATGCAATCTGGTGCAACCCCTCTGAAAAACAGTCTGGAGGATCCTCAAACAGTTGAAATTAGAGCTACCATTTGATCCAGCAATTGCACTACTGGGTATGTACCCCAAAGATAAAATGTAGGGACCCGAAGTGGTACGTGCACCCCAATGTTTAGAGCAGCAATGACCACCAAAGCCAAACTGTGGAAAGAGTCAAGATGTCCATCGACAGATGAATGGATAAAGAAGAGGTGGTATATATACACAATGGAATATTATGCAGCCATCAAAACAAAGGAAATCTTGCCATTTCCAACGACAGGGATGGATCTGGAGGGTGTTAGGCTGAGCGAAATAAGTCAATCAGAGAAAGACATGTATCATATGACCTCATTGATATGAGGAATTCTTAATCTCAGGAACAAACTGAGGGTTGCTGGAGTGGTCGGGGGTGGGAGGGATGGGGTGGCTGGGTGATAGACATTGGGGAAGATATGTGCTAGGGTGAGCGCTGTGAATTGTGTAAGACTGTTGAATCACAGATTTGTACATCTGAAACATATAACGCAACATATTTTAAGGAAAAGAAAAAGAAGGAGATAACAGGAGAGGAAGAAAAGCGGAGTATGTCAGAGGGGGAGACGAACCATGAGAGATGATGGACTCTGAAAAACAAACTCAGGGTTATAGGGGGGAGCGGGGGAGGGGGATGGGTTATCCTGGTGATGGGTATTGAGGAGGGCACGTTCTGCATGGAGCACTGGGTGTTATGAACAAACAATGAATCATGGAACACTGCACCAAAAACTAATGATGTAATATATGGAGATTAATATATCAAATAAAAAATTTTAAAAAAAAGTAATCAAAGGCATCCAAATCGGCAAAGAGGGAGTCAAACTCTCACTCTTTGCAGATGATATGGTACTTTATGTGGAAAACCCAAAAGAATCATTCCCAAAACTGCTAGAACTCATACAGGAATTCAGTCAAGAAGCAGGCTATAAAATCAATGCACAGAAATCAGTGGCATTCCTATACACCAATAACAAGACAGAAGAGAGACAAATCAAGGAGTCGATCCCACTCAAATTTCACCACAAACCAGAAGATACCTAGGAATAAATTTAACCAAATGGGCAACGGATCGGTACTCAGAAAACTATAAAATACTCAGGAAAGAAAATGAAAAAGACACCAAGAAATGGAAAAACATTCCATGCTCATGGATTGGAAGAACCAACATTGTGAAGATGTCAATGCTACCTAGAGCAATCTACACATTCAATGCAATC
>NW_027400114.1:0-6144 GCF_003265705.2 Callorhinus ursinus
GAAGGCCAGCGGGATTCTGCCCGTCCCCTCCTTGGGGATGGGGGAGGAGGGCGTGAGGGACGCCAGGCAGGGCCACCTCTGCTCCCTCCCCAGCACTCACTCAGTTCGTTCTCGATCTCCACGGTCAGGTTGTTTGCATCCACGATGACCCGGTATTCGGGGGCTGCCTCGACTGGTCCCATCACTGTGAGGATGACAAACAGCCTGGGTGGGTGGGTGTGTGTCTAGACTCCCACAGCTGGGGGAGTCAGGGGGCAGCTGGGGGGCCGAGGAGAAAACCTGGAGGTGGGCTTACATGTCGGCCCACCTGCCATCTCTCTCCCTCCAGGCCAGGCCTCATATGACCCCATCTCACTCCGGGACTAACCCCTCCAGGGGCTCCCCACACCACTGATGCTGAGGGTCAAGCTCCCCAGATAGGAAGCCCTGTGAGGACAGGTACTGTGTATGTCTCCCACGGCTATGACCCCGGTGCCCAGAACAGCGCCTGGTTGGGTATTTGCTGACTGTCGGGCTCCGCGGTCTGGCCTCTGCACTGTCCCAGCCCCACCCTCTCAAGACGCCCCCGCCTCATCACAGGCCAGCCAGGAAGGACTGGCTGCAGTGCCCGAGCACTCGGGGCTGCTTCACTCTCCTCTGGGCCTCTGCATATGCTGTTCCCCTCCCTGGCACGTCCCTTCCTCACACGTTTCTGAAGTTCCTCTCCAGGTTTTAATGATCATAACTGCGATGACGACACTGAGGACGTTATCACAAGCCGTAGGTGCAGTGGCCGACACCCACAGGACTTACCGTGTGTGCCACTGATCCTGGAGCCTCACAGGTATTGCCCTGTTTTCCCACAACCACCCAGGGAGGCTGGTGTTACACGAGACCAGTGACGCTGAGAGAGAAACGGAGGGACGTGGCCTGATGCCACAGAGCCAGCAGATGGCAGAGCTGAGATCTGGCCCCAGGGTCCGCATTTTTTTTTTTTTAAAGATTTTATTTATTTATTTGCCAGAGAGAGAGAGAGGAAGAGCATAAGCAGGGGAAGTGGCAGGCAGAGGGAGAAGCAGGCTCCTTGCTAAGCAAGAAGCCTGATGTGGGACTCAATCCCAGGACCCCAAGATCATGACCTGAGCCGAAAGCAGATGCTTAACCATCTGAGCCACCCAGGTGCCCCGGGGGTCCGCATTCTTAACCCTGATGGCTCAAATGTCTGCGTCCTGAAGACTTAGCGGCACCTCGGGATCCTCCCCTCCTTTCAGGAGGCTCAAAGGTCTCCTCTACGCTCCCGAGGCACTCTGGCCACATCCAGTAGACACAGCCGCCACCCAGACTGGAGATGTCCTGTGTCCGCTTCCCCGACCACACACCAAGTGAGATCAGGTCTGACTGAACTCGGAGCCTGACCTGACATCCTCCATTCCCCACAGCTCTTCCGATAGAGAAGCTCCCTGGCCTGGTGCTCAAAACCCCACTGGATCTAGCACTTTCTTCCGCCACCTCTGCCACTCCAGATGTGTGAGGCTTTGCACACACAGCTCCCTTTCCCAGGGCATACAGCCACTCTTCTTGGCATGGTGTGTGTATTCATGCTTCAAAGCCCATTTCAGCAATCAGCTCTTCCTAGCCTCTGAGGCAGCGTCAGCCCCCACCTAGCAGCTCCAGTGTCCCGCGCTCCCCCCACCCAGCAGGC
The DNA here is from genome assembly GCF_003265705.2 of Callorhinus ursinus. Classification (NCBI taxonomy): domain Eukaryota; kingdom Metazoa; phylum Chordata; class Mammalia; order Carnivora; family Otariidae; genus Callorhinus; species Callorhinus ursinus. The sequence continues at coordinate 1,682 of NW_027400114.1, forward strand.
ACCGCCCACAACCGTCCAGACCTGGCCTGTCTGTTTCACCAGACCCCGAGCATTCTGAGAGCCGAGACCTGGGCGGATTCCCCAGGGCACCCAGTGCCCACGCAGGCCTTCCACCGGGTGCCTCACGAAAACTTTAAAGGAAGGAAGGAAAGAGTGGGTCTGCCTGCGACTCTGCTCTGACCACACTCTGCCAACAAATTCCAGCCCAGAGCTCCACCCTGTCAAGAAGAATGGGTGGCAACGGGAGCAGCCTCCCAGAGCTGGGCTGAGTATTCAAGAGACAACCCAGCGTTCCTCAAAGCTGATGAGCTGATAACTGCACATCTTAGGGTTACTCTCCATTTACCAAATGACACCAGCTTTCCGCTCACAGTAGCATTAACTTTCCTTCTTAGATAAATTGAAGGAAAAGAGTATGCTGACCTAAAGAAAACATGAAGTAAATACTAAAACAAGTGGTTTACAGATGTGGCAAGACCCTTAACTATCCACATGAATTCCTGAAGCCTGAGCAGCCTTGAGGTGAGTCCTACTGCAGCTAGTAAGCACTCAGCACAGAGCACGGACTTCAGAAGTGTCAGTCTTACAACGTGACGTATTCTCAGGGGAGAAGACTGAGCTGGGATGGAAAAGAAAAAGAGGGCTCTCCAAAAGGCTGGGAGGGCGACAGACCGAACCTCCAAAGCTGCAAGCAGCCAAAGAGCCCAGGGGCTGGGTGGGCAAGGGGGAGCGGGAGGGGAGGGGTACCTTCTGAAGCCTTGGCCTGCTTGCTGATATACTCCTCAATCTTCATCATGATCTCAGCAAACTGCTCGGGAAAGACAGAGAGTTGGAACTCAGGACTCTGAGGAAGAAGAGCTACGGCACACATCACCCCTCCCGGCAGTTTCTCTTTACAGCCCGCTCACCATCTTGCTGTCCCACAGCTTGGCGATGCTCTTGACTGAATCCCCGGAAAGATCCAGCTGCGTCTCCTCCTGCACATCCTCGATTGCTGGCTCCTCTTCTTCCTCCCCATAGCTTCCTCCTTCCTCCTCCTCTGCCGCCTCCTCAAGGTCAGCCAGGAGCTCATCTGCCAGAGACATGCCGAGGCCTATGGGGAGGGAGAGCAGGGTCCCCCCTCATTAATGAGAGCGGCTTTTCCCTGCAGAAGGGCCTGGTCCTTCTTGGATCGACACCACAAGCATGCAGGCTCCATTAAGGACAGGTATTTTCACGTGCTTTGTTCTTCAGCGCCTAACTGTGTCTGGCACATAATAGGTGCTGAATAACTAGAGAATTGCTCCGTGAACAAACCTCCCAGAAGTAGGTGGTCTCCGGTCATAGCTCACACCACTCACCCTTCTCATACTCACTTTACTGGAAAAGACAAAACACGCCCCTCATGCCGCCAAGCCTTAAAAAACTTACATCCTCCCCTTGATGAGATGGGACCTCTCCCCAGATTTTTTTTTTGTCCTATAACAGAGACCCCTCCCCAAAATTGTTGAGCCCCAAATGAATGATAGCCTAAAATACTGATCTCCCCAGCCATCAGGGCAACCAGGTGGGGCCTAAAACACCTAGGGCCCCCAGGCTGATCCCCTCTGGCCATGAGCAGCCTCCTCATATACTTCAGATGCTGGACAAAATGAGTATTTTCTTTGAGTCCCATGAAGTGGAAAAGAATGAGAAGGACTACTCAGCAAGGTACAATACCACCATCCTCCCCACTGCTCTTACTTTTTAAAAATGAGAAACCCATCCTCCTTCCTGCTCTTTCCCATTTTCAGTAAAACAAATCCCCTTCCTCATTTCCTTCCCTTCTACACCACCCTCCCTTGAAGCGTAATGAGCCGTAAAAACAGAGACTTGGCGCGGGTGATCTGTGGAGTGTGGCACGCTGGGGGCTGGGCAACAGGGAGAGCAGAGAACTCCCCGCCAATGTAAACGCGGAGTTGATGCGCAGCTGCAGACATGCTTTGCAAATGGGATTGTCGGTTGCACGGCGCCAGATTTTTTCTTTTTTCGAGAGAAGAGATTCAGAATTTTTACGTAGAATCTCTCCATCTCAGTGTTTCCTTGTAATTATTCAAATGGATAATTTAAAACTGAGGCTCCCTGCTCAGCAAGGAGTCTGCTTCTCCCTCTCCCTCTGCCCCTCCCCCCTTGTGGTCGCCTGCTCTCTTGATCTCAAATAAATAAAGGAAAGAGAGCTTCTCTTGGCAGAGAAAGTGGAAAGGGTGTCCGTAGGAGATCGGTTTCCCCCACTCCCTCCTCTCTCCCTCGGATGCGATACTCCCTTTGTTGCCACTTCTCTTTAACGCACCTGCGTGGTCTCACATGTGCCTTTCTCTGAAACTCCCCTCCTCACTTTCCCCGCGGAGCAGGGAGGCCGATGCAGGGCTCAATCCCAGGACCCTGGGATCATGACCTGGGCTGAAGGCAGATGCTTAACTGACTGAGCCACCCAGGCGCCCCTCTTTCCTTACAGAACATACCCCGCTCCCCATACATATAAGACTTGGGTATATCTGCACGTCCTTTCTGTTTCCCCACTCAACTGTCAGCAGGTCTGGGCATCAGATCTGTCTGTTCACAGCCACATCCTCACCATCTAGCTGAATGTCTAGCATGTAGTTGGTACCGAAAATATACCTTTCTGTTTCCCCACTCAACTGTCAGCAGACCTGGGCATCACATCTGTCTGTTCACAGCTACATCCTCATCATCTAGCTCAAAGTCTAGCACGTAGCTGGTACTGAAAACTATACCTGCTAAACGAGGGAACGACTTTATCTACTCCCTACGCCGGCCACATCACGCTCTTTCTCCAGGTCTCTGAGTGTATTATTTTTTCGTCCCTCAGGCAGGAGCACAAACATTGCTTCCTGCAGCGTGCATCTCCGAGCCCCGGACTAGGCCCTAACCCGCTGTTAATGCATCTTAGGAGCCCTTTCGTTCATCCCAACACTTAAGACTGTCTGGATTTCCAACATTTGCAAATGCCCGTCTTCCCCATGAAGCTGACACTTCTGCAGGAACAGGAGCCGTACCCCTTGCTTCACGGCTCACTGTGCCCGCGATGAGCTCGCTCCATGCCAGCCCACCTCTCCGGCTGCACCGCCGCCGGGACGCCCGTCGCCCTCGAGTCCTCACACTCCTTCCTCCTGGCTCGAGCCCTCCTCAGCCCTCAGTTCTCCTCCCGCGTCCCCTCCGGCAGACGAGACGCGGCCCGCCACCCCGGGTGCGCCCCGCGGCGCCCCGCGCATCCGTGATTATGTAATTACGTAACCATTACCTGACTAAGCCCGTCTCCCCAGGCACCAGGCACAGCGCCGAGCGGGCGGGGAACAGCGTTGGCTCCCGCCACACCGCCAGAGCCCTGACGCTGTAGGAGCACAGAGGACCTTTGCGTAACCAATCTCCTAAGGCTGCCCCTCTCCCTGCACACGCCCGCTCCCCGGGTCCGCCCTCCCCTCGACTCCCTCACACGCACCTCTCCCCGGCTCTCACGACGGTTTCTAGGAAAAGTCGCTTCCAAACAGCGGTCGGCGCTCACTGATGACGTCTGAGTCTCGCGCCGGCGTCGCGGCCAAGCCGCGCTCTGATTGGCTCCCGCCCCGCGTCATTCCCGGCCGCCTTTGGAACAACAACTTTATTAGCTCCTGCCGCTATGCGCAGAAGCGGTAAGGAGGAGAGCAGAGGGGACTTGGCCCGACGGATTGCCAAGGACTGACCCTGCTAAGCGGGGAATCGCCTTAACCAGACGAGAAGGTGCAGAGACGAGAATAAAGACGGGGACAACTCAGACGACTGGGGAAGGAGTGAGACGAGAAAGCAAGGCCTTTAAGCCGGGCGGGACTTAGGGTGGAGGGGGAGGGGGTGGGGTGGGGAGCGAAGCCGGAAGCCGGGAACTACAAGTCCCAGAAGGCGTAGCGGCTAAGTCCTGGATGCCGTGGCGTGAAGCTTGATGGGACTGGTGGTTTTGCGAAGGACTTAACCTAGAGGTTTGCGAGGTTGGACGTTCTGAGACCCGCGGCGCCCGGAGCGGGAGATATGGAACTGGAGCAGAGAGAGGGGTGAGTGGTTTGGGGGAAAACTACCACTCCCAAAAGGCATTGCGGCTGCATCACGTACAGCCGCCTGCCCTTCTATTTGAGGGCGGATGGGGATTGTAGTGCATGCAACTGCTTTCGTTTAGCGCTCTTAGGGACCAGGGTCTGTACTCGGGCAACCTGGGGGAGAAAGCTACGGGTTTGGAGTTCTGGATCTGAGAGATGACGAGGCTGGAGGCCCGGACTCCCGGGTCTGAGTGAGGCGATGGGGGCTTGAACTCCCAGGGATCCTCGGGGAACAAGTCTGGAAGTCTGGACTCCCGGGTCTGATGGAGAAGGGACTGGGGGTCTGGACTCCTGGTCTGAGGGAGGAGGGGCGGGGGTCTGGACTCCTGGGTCTGAGGGAGGAGGGGCGGGGGCCTGGAC
>NW_027400115.1:0-5973 GCF_003265705.2 Callorhinus ursinus
GGGAGACTCCCCTTCCTCCCCCGGGGAGGAGCGGTGCGGAAGCACACCGCAGGGATCTGCTGGATTTGGAGACTCCATACGGGGTCGGGTGCCAGAGATAGAAACGCTCAGTCACAGGCCAGGTGAGCACGCAGTGCGGCCAGAGACCGGGGAGACGGGTGTGACTTCTTTTCTCTGGGGGCGCACTGAGGAGCGGGGCCCCAAGTTCTCAGCTCCTCCGAGTGGAGATTGGGAGGCCACCATTTTCACCCTGGTCCTCCAAAGCTGTACCAGAGCTTGCAGGGAACAAAAGCTCCTGAAAGCATACCCGAGCAGCTTGCTTAGCCTGGACAGACAAGGGTGGGGCAATTCTGCCTCCGGCAAAGACATTTGGGAACCATGGCAACAGGCCCCTCCCCCAGAACAGCACGAACAGCCAGCAAGCGAAGACCAAGTTTACTGATCATGGAGAACAGGAGAACTCTAGCACTAGGGGAATACTGCACATAGAATTCCTGGCTTTTTTACCATGATTCATTAGTTTTTCAAAGTTAATTTTTTTAAACTTTTTTTTTTAATTTTTCTTTTACTCCCTTTTTCAACCAAAATCTTATAAATTCCTTTTTTTAAAAAAAATTTTTTATTTTTCATTTTTAGAGTCATATTTTATCCCTTCATAGTAGTTACCCTTATTTTTGGCGTACATACATAGGTTGTTCTCTCTAAAATTTTGACATACAGTTTCTTCTAACAGATCAAAATATACCCTAAATCACAAGTGTATAGCTTTGTTCTAGTCTCCTGCCTGATCACATTCTCTCCTATTTTTTTTTAAATCTTCTTTCTTTTTTCAAAAGCTTCTTATCGTATCAATTCCTTTTATAAAATCTTTTATAAATTTCATCTTTACAGTCATCTTCCATCCGTTCATTGTATCAACCCTTATTTTGTACATATATAAGTCTTTCTCCCTTCAAAATATTAGGAGGCACTTTTTTCTAACAGACCAAAATATGCCCAAAATCTAGTGTGTGGCACTGATCTATGCACTGGCCTGATCATTTTTTATCATATTCGGGTTTTTTTGTATTGTTTTGTTTTGGTTTTTATCTTTTTCTTTTTGTTTCTTTTTTTCTTTCTTTTCTCTTTCTTTTTTCTTTCTTTTCTCTTTCTTTTTTCTTTCTTTCCCTTTCTTTTCCCCTGGTTCCAGGTCTTTTCTGATTTGTATAGAGTATATTTGCTGGGGACGTTGTTAACCTGTTAGCATTTTGTTCTCCCATTCATCTATTTTCCTCTGAACAAAATGACAAGACAAAAAAAATCACCTCAGCAAAAGAACAAGAGGTAGTACCGTCAGCCAGGGACCTACTCAATACGGACATTAGTACGATGTCGGATCTAGAATTCAGAATCATGATTTTAAAGATACTAGCTGGGCTTGAAAAAAGCGTGGAAGTTATTAGAGAAACGCTTTCTGGAGAAATAAAAGAACTCAAATCTAACCAAGTTGAAATCAAAGAGGCTATTGATGGGGTGCAATCAAAAATGGGGGCACTAACTGCCAGGATAAATGAGGCAGAAGACAGAATCAGCGATATAGAAGACCAAATGATGGAAAATAAAGAGGCTGAGAAAAAGAGAAACAACTACAGTATCACGAGGGCAGAATTCGAGAGATATGAGATATGATAACATGAAACAACATTAGAATAATTGGGATCCCAGAAGAAGAAGAAAGAGAGAGAGGGGCAGAAGGTATATTGGAGCAAATAATAGCAGAGAACTTCCCTAATGTGAGGAAGGAAACAGGCATCAAAATCCAGGAGGCACAGAGAACCCCTCTCAAAATCAATAAAAATAGGTCAACACCCCGACATCTAATAGTAAAACTTACGAGTCTCAGAGACAAAGAGAAAATCCTGAAAGCAGCTTGGGAGAAGAGATATGTAACCTACAATGGTAGAAATAGTAGATTGGCAACAGACCTATCCACAGAGACCTGGCAGGCCCGAAAGGACTGGAAAGATATCTTCAGAGCACTAAACAAGAAAAATATGCAGCCAAGAATACTATATCCAGCTAGGCTCTCATTGAAAATTGAAGGAGAGATAAAAAGCTTCCAGGACACACAAAAACTAAAGGAATTTGCAAACACGAAACCAGCCATCCAAGAAATATTGAAAGGGGTCCTCTAAGTAAAGAGACAGCCTAAAAGCAGCATAGATCAGAAAGGAACACAGACAATATACAGTAACAGTCACCTTACAGGCAACACAATGGCACTAAATTCATACCTTTCAATAGTTACCCTGAATGTAAATGGGCTAAATGCCCCAATCAAAAGACACAGGCTATCAGACTGGATGAAAAAACAAGACCCATCGATATGCTGTCTGCAAGAGACTCATTTTAGACGCAAAGACACCCCCAGATTGAAAGTGAGGGGGTGGAAAACCATTTACCATGCTAATGGACACCAAAAGAAAGCTGGGGTGGCAATCCTTATATCAGACAAATTAGATTTTAAAACAAAGACTGTAATAAGAGATGAGGAAGGACACTATATCCTACTTAAAGGGTCTATCCAACAAGAAGATCTAACATTTGTAAATATCTATGCCCCGAACATGGGAGCAGCCATTATATAAGGCAATTAATAACAAAAGCAAAGAAACACATTGACAACAATACAGTCATAGTGGGGGACTTTAACATCCCCCTGACTGAAATGGACAGATCATCTAAGCAAAAGATCAACAAGGAAATAAAGACTTTAAATGACACACTGGACCAAATGGACTTCACAGACGTATTCAGAACATTCCGTCCCAAAGCAACGGAATACACATTCTTCTCTAGTGCCCATGGCACATTCTCCAGAACTGATCACATCCTCGGTCACAAATCAGGTCTCAACCGGTACCAAAAGATTGGGATTATTCCCTGCATATTTTCAGACCACAATGCTTTGAAACTAGAACTCAATCACAAGAGGAAAGTCAGAAAGAACTCAAATACATGGAGGCTAAAGAGCATCCTACTAAAGAATGAACGGGTCAACCAGGAAATTAAAGAAGAATTAAAAAAAATTCATGGAATCCAATGAAAATGAAGACACAACTGTTCAAAATCTTTGGGATACATGAAAGGCAGTCCTGAGAGGAAAGTATATAGCAATACAAGCCTTTTTCAAGAAACAAGAAAGGTCTCAAATACACAACCTAACCCTACACCTAAAGGAGCTGGAGAAAGAACAGCAAATAAAGCCTAAACCCAGCAGGAGAAGAGAAATCATAAAGATCACAGCAGAAATCAATGAACTAGAAACCAAAAGAACAGTAGAACAGATCAACGAAACTGGGAGCTGGTTCTTTGAAAGAATTAACAAGATTGATAAACCCCTGGCCAGACTGATCAAAAAGAAAAGAGAAATGACCCAAATCAACAAAATCATGACTGAAAGAGGAGAGATCACAACCAACACCAAAGAAATACAAACAATTATAAGAACATATTATGAGCAACTCTATGCCAGCAAATTAGATAACCTGGAAGAAATGGGTGCACTCCTAGAGATGTATCAACTGCCAAAATTGAACCAGGAAGAAATAGAAAACCTGAACAGACCTATAGCCACGAAGGAAATTGAAGCAGTCATCAAAAATCTCCCAAGAAACAAAAGCCCAGGGCCAGATGGCTTCCCAGGGGAATTCTATCAGACATTTAAAGAAGAATTAATACCTATTCTCCTGAAACTGTTCCAAAAAATAGAAATGGAAGGAAAACTTCCAAACTCGTTTTATGAGGCCACCATTACCTTGATCCCAACACCAGACAAAGACCCCATCCAAAAGGAGAATTAGAGACCAATATCCTTGATGAACATGGATGCAAAAATTCTCACCAAAATACTAGCCAGTAGGATCCAACAGCACATTAAAAGGATTATTCACCATGACCAAGCGGGATTTATCCCTGGGCTGTAAGGCTAGTTCAACATCCGCAAATCAATCAACGTGATACAATACATTAACAAAAGAAAGAACAAGAATCATATGATCCTCTCAATAGATGCAGAAAAAGCATTTGCAAAGTACAGCATCCTTTCTTGATCAAAACTCTTCAGAGTATAGGGATAGAGGGTGCATACCTCAATATCATAAAAGCCATCTATGAAAAACCTAAAGCAAATATCATTCTCAATGGGGAAAAGCTGAGAGCTTTTTCCCTAAAGTCAGGAACGCGGCAGGGCTGTCCACTCTCACCACTGCTATTCAACATAGTATTAGAAGTCCTAGCCACAGCAGTCAGACAACAAAAAGAAATCAAAGGCATCCAAATCGGCAAAGAGGAAGCCAAACTCTCACTCCTTGCAGATGATATGATACTGTATGTGGAAAACCCACAAGACTCCACCCTAAAACTGCTAGAACTCATACAGGAATTCAGTAATGTAGCAGGATATAAAATCAATGCACAGAAATCAGTCGCATTCCTATACACCACCAACAAGACAGAAGAGAGACAAATCAAGGAGTCGATCCCATTTACATTTGCATCCAAAACCATAACATACCTAGGAATAAATTTAACCAAAGAGGCAAAGGATCTGTACTCAGAAAACTATAAAATACTGATGAAAGAAATTGAGGAAGACACAAAAAATGGAAAAACGTTCCATGCTCATAGATTGGGAGAACCAACATTGTGAAGATGCCATGCTACCTAGAGCAATCTACACATTCAGTGCAATCCCCATCAAAATACCATGCACTTTTTTCAAAGAAATGGAACAAAGAATCCTAAAATTTGTATGGAACCAGAAGAGACTCCAAATAGCGAGAGGAATATTGAAAAAGAAAAGCAATGCTGGCAGCATCACAATTCTGGATTTCCAGCTCTATTACAAAGCTGTCATCATCAAGACAGTATGGTACTGGCACAAAAACAGACACATCGATCAATGGAACAGAATCGAGAGCCCAGAAATGGACCCTCAACTGTACGGTCAACTCATCTTTGACAAAGCAGGAAAGAATGTCCAATGGCAAAAAGACAGTCTCTTCAACAAATGGTGTTGGGAAAATTGGACAGCCACATGCAGAAGAATGAAACTGGACCATTTTCTTACACCACACACAAAAATAGACTCCAGATTGTTGAAAGACCTAAACGTGAGACAGGAGTCCATCAAAATCCTAAAGGAGAACACAGGCAGCAACCTCTTCGACCTCAGCCACAGCAACTTCTTCCTAGAAACATCGGCAAAGGCAAGGGTAGCAAGGGCAAAAATGAACTATTGGGATTTCTTCAAGATAAAAAGCTTTTGCACAGCAAAAGAAACAGTCCACAAAACCAAAAGACAACCGACAGAATGGGAGAAAATATTTGCAAATGACATATCAGATAAAGGGCTAGTATCCAAAATCTATAAAGAACTTATCAAACTCAACACCCAAAGAACAAATAATCCAATCAAGAAGTGGGCAGAAGACATGAACAGACATTTTTCCAAAGACATCCAAATGGCCAACAGACACATGAAAAAGTGATCAACATCGCTCGGCATCAGGGAAATCCAAATCAAAACCTCCATGAGATAGCATCTCACACCAGTCAGAATGGCTAAAATTAACAAGTCAGGAAACGACAGATGTTGGCCGGGATGCGGAGAAAGGGGAACCCTCCTACACTGTTGGTGGGAATGCAAGCTGGTGCAGCCACTCTGGAAAACAGTATGGAGGTTCCTCAAACAGTTGAAAATAGAGCTACCTTACGATCCAGCAATTGCAGTACTGGGTATTTACCCCAAAGATACAAATGTAGGGATCCGAAGGGGTACGTGCACCCCAGTGTTTATAGCAGCAATGTCCACAATAGCCAAACTGTGGAAAGAGCCAAGATGTCCATCGACAGATGAATGGATAAAGAAGAGCTGGTATATATACACAATGGAATATTATGCAGCCATCAAAAGGTATGAGATCTTGCCAT
>NW_027400115.1:6073-6141 GCF_003265705.2 Callorhinus ursinus
TCATGGAACACTACATCAAAATCTAATGATGTAATATATGGTGATTAACATAACAATAAAAAATTAAA
>NW_027400116.1:0-280 GCF_003265705.2 Callorhinus ursinus
GAATGTGCCCTCCTCAATACCCATCACCAGGCTAACCCATCCCCCCAGCCCCTCCCTTCTAGAACCCTCAGTTTGTTTTTCAGAGTCCATCATCTCTCCTGGTTTGTCTCCCCCTCTGACTTACTCCCCTTCATTCTTTTTTCCTGCTATCTTCTTCTTTTTCTTTTTTCTTAAAATATGTTGCGTTATTTGTTTCAGAAGTACAGATCTGTGATTCAACAGTCTTACACAACTCACAGCGCTCACCGTAGCACATATCTTCCCCAATGTCCATCACCCA
>NW_027400116.1:380-5614 GCF_003265705.2 Callorhinus ursinus
CTGAGATTAAGAATTCCTCATATCAGTGAGGTCATATGATACATGTCCTTCTCTGATTGACTTATTTCACTCAGCATAACACCCTCCAGTTCCATCCACGTCGTTGCCAATGGCAAGATCTCATTCCTTTTGATGGCTGCATAATATTCCATTGTGTATATATACCACATCTTCTTTATCCATTCATCTGTCGATGGGCATCTTGGCTCTTTCCACAGTTTGGCTATTGTGGACATTGCTGCTATAAACATTGGGGTGCACGTACCCTTTCGGGTCCCTACATTTGTATCTTTGTGGTAAATACCCAGAAGTGCAATTGCTGGATCTAACGGTAGCTCTAATTTCAACTGTTTGAGGAACCTCCATACTGCTTTCCAGAGGGGTTGCACCAGCTTGCATTCCCATCAATAGTGTAGGAGGGTTCCCCTTTCTCCACATCTCCGCCAACATCTGTCGTTCCCTGACTTGTTAATTTTAGCCATTCTGACGGGTGTGAGGTGGTATCTCATTGAGGTTTTGATTTGGATTTCCCTGATGCCGAGCGATGTTGAGCACTTTTTCAGGTGCCTGTTGGCCATTTGGATGTCTTCTTTGGAAAAATGTCTGTTCATGTCTTCTGCCCATTTCTTGATTGGATTATTTGTTCTTTGGGTGTTGAGTTTGATAAGTTCTTTATAGATTTTGGATACTAGCCCTTTATCTGATATGTCATATTCAAATACTTTCTCCCATTCTGTCGGTTGTCTTTTGGTTTTGTGGACTGTTTCTTTTGCTGTACAAAAGCTTTTTATCTTGATGAAATCCCAATAGTTCATTTTTCCCCTGGCTTCCTGTGCCTTTGGCGATGTGTCTTGGAAGAAGTTGCTGCGGCTGAGGTCGAAGAGGTTGCTACCTTTGTTCTCCTTTAGGATTTGGATGGACTCCTGTCTCACGTTTAGGTCTTTCAACCATTTGGGGTCTATTTTTGTGTGTGGTGTAAGGAAATGGTCCAGTTTCATTCTTCTGCATGTGGCTGTCCAATTTTCCCAACACCATTTGTTGAAGAGACTGTCTTTTTTCCACTGGACATTCTTTCCTGCTTTGTCAAAGATAAGTTGACCATAGAGTTGAGGGTCCATTTCTGGGCTCTCGATTCTGTTCCATTGATCTATGTGTCTGTTTTTGTGCCGGTACCATACTGTCTTGATGATGACAGCTTTGTAATAGAGCTGGAAGTCCGGAAATGTGATGCCGCCAGCTTTGCTTTTCTTTTTCAAGATTCCTCTGGCTATTCGGGGTCTCTTCTGGTTCCATACAAATTTTAAGATTATTTGTTCCATTTCTTTGAAAAAAGTGGATGGTATTTTGATGGGGATTGCATTGAATGTGTAGATTGCTCTAGGTAGCATTGACATCTTCACAATGTTGGTTCTTCCAATCCATGAGCATGGAACGTTTTTCCACTTCTTTGTGTCTTCTTCAATTTCTTTCCTGAGTATTTTATAGTTTTCTGAGTACAGATCCTTTGCCTCTTTGTTTAAATTTATTCCTAGGTGTCTTATGGTTTTGGGTGCAATTGTGAATGGGATCGACTCCTTGATTTGTCTCTCTTCTGTCTTGTTGTTGGTGTATAGGAATGCCACTGATTTCTGTGCATTGATTTTATAGCCTGCTACTTGACTGAATTCCTGTATGAGTTCTAGCAGTTTTGGGGTGGGTCTTTTGGGTTTTCCACATAAAGTATCCTATCATCTGCAAAGAGTGAGAGTTTGACTTCCTCTTTGCCGATTTGGATGCCTTTGATTTCTTTTTGTTGTCTGATTGCTCTGGCTAGGCCTTCTAATACCATGTTGAATAGCAGTGGTGAGAGCGGACATCCCTGCCGCGTTCCTGACCTTAGGGGAAAAGCTCTCAGCTTTTCCCCATTGAGAATGATATTCGCTGTAGGTTTTTCGTAGATGGCTTTTATGATATTGAGGTATGTACCCTCTATCCCTATACTCTGTAGAGTTTTGATCAAGAAAGGATGCTGTACTTTGTCAAATGCTTTTTCTGCATCTATGGAGAGGATCATATGTTTCTTGTTCTTTCTTCTGTTAATGTATTGTGTCACGTTGATTGATTTGTGGATGTTGAACCAGCCTTGCAGCCCAGGGATAAATCCCACGTGGTCGTGGTGAATAATCCTTTTAATGTACTGTTGGATCTTATTGGCTAGTATTTGGGTGAGAATTTTTGCATCCATGTTCATCAAGGATATTGGTCTGTAATTCTCCTTTTTGATGGAATCTTTGTCTGGTTTTGGGATCAAGGTAATGATGGACTCATAAAATGAATTTGGAAGTTTTTCTTCCATTTCTATTTTTTGTAACAGTTTCAGGAGAATAGGTATTAATTTTTTTTTAAATATCTGATAGAATACCCCTGGGAAGCCATCTGGCCCTGGCCTTTTGTTTCTTGGGAGATTTTTGATGACTGCTTCAATTTCCTTAGTGGCTTTATGTCTGTTCAGGTTTTCTATTTCTTCCTGGTTCAGTTTTGGTAGTTGATACATCTCTAGGAATGCACCCATTTCTTCCAGGTTATCTAATTTGCTGGCGTAGAGGTGCTCATAATATGTTCTTATAATTGTTTGTATTTCTTTGGTGTTGGTTGTGATCTCTCCTTTTTCATTCATGATTTTGTTGATTTGGATCATTTCTCTTTTCTTTTTGATCAGTCTGGCCAGGGGTTTATCAATCTTGTTAATTCTTTCAAAGAACCAGCTCCTAGTTTCTTTGATCTGTTCTACTGTTCTTTTGGTTTCTATTTCATTGATTTCTGCTCTGATCTTTATGATTTCTCTTCTCCTGCTGGGTTTAGGCTTTATTTGCTATTCTTTCTCCAGTTCCTTTACGTGTAGGGTTAGATTGTGTATTTGAGACCTTTCTTGTTTCTTGAGAAGGCTTGTATTGCTATATACTTTCCTCTCAGGACTGCCTTTCCTGTATCCCAAAGATTTTGGACAGTTGTGTTTTCATTTTCATTGGTTTCCATGAATTTTTTGTATTCTTCTTTAATTTCCTGGTTGACCCATTCATTCTTTAGTAGGATGCTCTTTAGCCTCCACGTATTTGAGTTCTTTCCGACTTTCCTCTTGTGATTGCGTTCTAGTTTCAAAGCATTGTGGTTTGAAAATCTGCAGGGAATGATCCCAATCTTTTGGTACCGTTTGAGACCTGATTTGTGACCTAGGAGGTGATCCATTCTGGAGAATGTTCCATGGGCACTAGAGAAGAATGTGTATTCCGTTGCTTTGGGATGGAATGTTTTGAATATATCTGTGAAGTCCATTTGGTCCATTGTGTCATTTAAAGTCTTTATTTCCTTGTTGATCTTCTGCTTAGATGATCTGTACATTTCAGTCAGGGGGGTGTTAAAGTCCCCCACTATTATTGTATTGTTGTCAATGTGTTTCTTTGGTTTTGTTATTAATTGCCTTATATAATTGGCTGCTCCCATGTTCGGGGCATAAATATTTACAACTGTTAGATCTTCTTGTTGTATAGACCCTTTAAGTAGGATATAGTGTCCTTTAACATCTCTTATTACAGTCTTTGTTTTTAAAATCTAGTTTGTCTGATATAAGGATTGCCACCCCAGCTTTCTTTTGGTGTCCATTAGCATGGTAAATGGTTTTCCACCCCCTCACTTTCAATCTGGGGGTGACTTTGGATCTAAAATTAGTCTCTTGCAGACAGCATATGAATGGGTCTTGTTTTTTAATCCAATCTGATAGCCTGTGTCTTTTGATTGGGGCATTGAGCCCATTTACATTCAGAGTAACTATTGAAAGGTTTGAATTTAGTGTCATTGTATTGCCTGTAAGGTGACTGTTACTGTATGTTGTCTGTGTTCCTTTCTGATCTTTGCTGCTTTTAGGCTCTCTTTGCTTAGAGGACCCCTTTCAATATTTCTTGGAGGGCTGGTTTCATGTTTTCAAATTCCTTTAGTTTTTGTGTGTTCTGGAAGCTTTTTATTTTTCCTTCCTTTTTCAATGACAGCCTAGCTGGATATAGTATTCTTGGCTGCATAGTTTTCTCATTTAGTGCTCTGAAGATATCTTGCCAGTCCTTTCTGGCCTGCCAACTCTCTGTGGATAGGTCTGTTGCCAATCTAATATTTTTACCATTGTATGTTACATATCTCTTCTCCCGAGCTGCTTTCAGGATTTTCTCTTTGTCTCTGAGACTCGTAAGTTTTACTATTAGATGTCGGGGTGTTGACCTATTTTTATTGATTTTGAGAGGGGTTCTCTGTGCCTCCTGGATTTTGATGCCTGTTTCCTTCCTCACATTAGGGAAGTTCTCTGCTATTATTTGCTCCAATATACCTTCTGCCCCTCTCTCTCTTTCTTCTTCTTCTGGGATCCCAATTATTCTAATGTTGTTTCGTCTTATCAAATCACTTATCTCTCGAATTCTGCCCCCGTGATCCTGTAGGTGTTTCTCCCACTTTTTCTCAGCCTCTTTACTTTCCATCAATTGGTCTTCTATATCACTGATTCTCTCTTCTGCCTCATTTATCCTGGCAGTTAGTGCCCCCATTTTTTATTGCACCTCATCAATAGCCTTTTTGATTTCGACTTGGTTAGATTTTAGTTCTTTTATTTCTCCAGAAAGGGTTTCTCTAATAACTTCCACGCTTTTTTCAAGCCCACTTAGTATCTTTAAAGTCATGATTCTGAACTCTAAGTCCGACATCGTACTAATGTCCGTATTGAGTAGGTCCCTGGCTGACGGTACTACCTCTTGTTCTTTTTGCTGAGGTGATTTTTTTCGTCTTGTCATTTTGTCCAGAGGAGAATAGATGAATGAGAGAACAAAATGCTAACAGGTTTACAATGTCCCCAGCAAATATACTGTATACAAATCAGAAAGGACCTGAAACCAGGGGAAAAGAAAGGGAAAGAAAGAAAAAAGAAAGAGAAAAAAAAAGAAAGAGAAAAAAAGAAAAACAAAGATAAAAACAAAAACAGAACAATACAAAAAAAGCAGAATGTGATCACATATGATCAGACTCTTGCATAGATCAGTGCCACACACTAGATTTTGGGCGTATTTTGGTCTGTTAGAAAAAAGTGCCTCTAAAATTTTAAAGGAAGAAAGACATATATGTACAAAATAAGGGTTGATACAATGAAGGGATAGAAGATGACTGTAAAGATGAAAATTATAAAAGATTATATAAAAGGACTTGATAAGATAAGAAGTTGT
>NW_027400116.1:5714-6136 GCF_003265705.2 Callorhinus ursinus
CAGAATATGATCAAATATGATCAGGCTAGTGCATAGATCAGTGCCACACACTAGATTTTGGGCGTATTTTGGTCTGTTAGAAAAAAGTGCCTCCTAAAATTTTAAAGGAAGAAAGACATATATGTACAAAATAAGGGTTGATACAATGAAGGGATAGAAGATGACTGTAAAGATGAAAATTATAAAAGATTATATAAAAGGACTTGATAAGATAAGAAGTTGTTTGAAAAAAGAAAGAAGATTTAAAAAAAAGAAAAAATGGAGAGAATGTGATCAAGCAGGAGACTAGAACAGAACCAGACACTAGTGATTTAGGGTATATTTTGATGTGTTAGAAGAAACTCTATCTCAAAATTTTAAAGAGAGAAAAACTTATATATATATGCCAAAAATAAGGGTAACTACTATGAAGGGATAAAATG
>NW_027400117.1:0-3849 GCF_003265705.2 Callorhinus ursinus
GGTCCGATTTTGTGCTCCGCGGCTCTAGCACTTGCCAGAAGCGGCCGACGTAGGCCCCTCCCCCGCCGTCTATCCTCCCGAATATCGCCTCGGATTCACTTCTCCGCACGTCCTACCTTCCAGAAAGTGGTCACTTTTCTGTTCAGAGAGTTGTTGCTACTCTCTTCTTCGATCTCCTGTTGAGTTCGTAGGTGTTCAGAATGGTTTGATCCCTATTCAGCTGAATTCCTGAGACCAGACGAAATCTAGGTCTCCTACTCCTCCGCCATCTTGCTCCGCCCCCCGGTCCAACATCTTATTAATGTCCGTATTGAGTAGGTCCCTGGCAGACGATAGTACCTCTTGTTCTTTTTGCTGAGGTGATTTTTTCATCTTTTCATTTTGTCCAGAGGTGAATAGATGAATGAGAGAACAAAATGCTAACAGGTTAACAACGTCTCCAGCAAATATACTCTATACAAATCAGAAAAGACCTGAAACCAGGGGAAAAGAAAGGGAAAGAAAAAAAAAAAAGAAAGTGAATAAAAAAGAAAAAGAAAAAGATAAAAACAAACAAAAACAGAACAAAACAAAAAAAACAGAATATGATCACATATGATCAGGCTAGTGCATAGATCAGTGCCACACCCTAGATTTTGGGTGTATTTTGGTCTGTTAGAAAAAAGTGCCTCCTAAAATTTTAAAGGGAGAAAGACATATATGTACAAAATAAGGGTTGATACAATGAAGGGATAAAAGATGACTGTAGAGATGAAAATTATAAAAGATTTAATAAAAGGAATTGATAAGATAAGAAGTTGTTTGAAAAAAAAGAGAAGATTTAAAAAAAAGAAAAGAAAAAAATGGGAGAGAATGTGATCAGGTAGGAGACTAGAACAAAGCCATACACTAGTTATTTAGGTTATATTGTGATCTGTTAGAAGAAACTGTTTCTCAAAATTTTAAAGAGAGAAGAATTTATATATATATGCCAAAAATAATTGTAACTACTATGAAGGGATAAAATATGACTCTAAAAATGATAAATAAAAAATGTTTTTTTTTTAAAAAAAGGGATTGATAAGATGTTGGTTGAAAAAGGGAAAAAGAAAAATTCAAAAAAAAAACAGTTAAACAAATTAACTTTGAAAAACTAATGAATCATGGTAAAAAAGCCATGAATTCTATGTGCAGTATTCCCCTAGCGCTGGAGTTCTCCCATTCTCATTGATCCATAAACTTGGTCTTGGCTGGCTGTTCAGGCTGATCTTCTCGGGAGGGGCCTGTTGCCATGGTTCCCAAATGTCTTTGCCAGCGGCAGAATTGTCCCACCTTTGTAAGTCCGGGCTAAGCAAGCTGCTCGGGTTTGCTCTCAGGAGCTTTTGTTTCCTGCAAGCTCTTGGTACAGCTTTGGAGGACCAGGGTGAAAATGGTGACCTCCCAATCTCCGCCCAGAGGAGCTGAGAACCCGGGGCCCCACTCCTCAGTGTGCCCCCAGAGAAAAGCAGTCAGTCACTCCTGTGTCTCCGGTCTCCGGCCGCACTCTGTGCTCACCCGGCCTGTGACTGAGCATTTCCATCTCTGACACCCGACTCGGTGTGGAGTCTCCAAACCCAGCAGATCCCTTTGGTGCGCTCCCGCGCCGCTCCTCCCGGGGGAGGAAGGGGAGTCTCCCCAGCTCTGCTGCTTTTTGGGTCCCTTTGGAGGAGCAGTGGCCTGACTGTGCCGTGGATCACGGTTTATGGAAACCCCGAGCTGAGAGCCCGCGCCTCGGCTCCATCTCTACAGCCGGCTTCCCCGCTCCAATACCTGGGAGCTCTGCCACACTCATACACCCCCGGTCTTTCTGTGACCCCGAGGGTCCTGAGGCCACACTCTCCCGTGAGGGTTCCACCCCCCATTTAGCCACTGGAGCGACGTCCCTCAGCGGGCCCGACTTCTAAAAGTTCGGATTTTGTGCTCCGCAACTCTATCACTTGCCAGAAGTGGCCCACGGAGGCCCCCTCCCCCACCGTCTATCCTCCCGAATATTGCCTCAGATTAACTTTGCACATCCTACCTTCCAGTAAGTGGTCACTTCTCTGTTCAGAGAGTTGTTTCTACTCTCTTCTTCCATCTCCTGTTGAGTTCATAGGTGTTCAGAATGGTTTGATCCCTAATCAGCTGAATTCCTGAGGCCAGACGAAATCCAGGTCTCCTACTCCTCTGCCATCTTGCTCCCTCTCAGTTATGTGCATTCTTAAGGAGTCCCCAGGCAGTCTGCTTAGGTACCCAGATTATCATATTGTTTTTTATATTCCATCCTCTGATTATTAGAGATAACTAATAGTCCAATTTAATACCCGTTTTTGTCTCATCCTAGGAATAGACTGGAGTGAATTTACATAGTGATAAGGAAGCAATTAGTGACAGTTGCAAAATCTCCCCAGACTTGGTGGCCTTATCTGTGGCCACATCAGCCAAATTATTTTCTTTTATTACTTCTGAATTTCCTTTTTCATGTCCTCTGAAATGAATCACTGCCATTTTTTAGGCTTATGCACTGCTTCTAGCAACCTGTGGATTTCTTTGCCATATTTAATTTCTCTTTCTTTATTATTTAACAGTTTTCTTTCCTTTCATATGGGGATACAGGCATGAATTACGGAAGGCATATTTAGAATCAGTGTTAATAGTTAATACCTCAGGGGGCCTGGGTGGCTCAGTCGTTAAACGTCTGCCTTCATCTCAGGTCATGATCCCAGGGTCCTGGGATGAGCCCCACATCGGGTTCCCTGCTCAGCGTGAAGCCTGCTTCTCCCTCTCCCATTCCTGCTGCTTATGTTCCCTCTCTTGCTGTGTCTCTCTCTGTCAAATAAATAAATAAAATCTTAAAAAAAATAGTTAACACCTTTTCTTTCCCCAATTCTAATGTTCTGGTTAGAGGAATTATTTCTGGTTTTTTGGGCTGAGGTGCCTGAGACCAGTCTCTTAGCCTCTACAAGACTGTTTAGGAACACTACTGCATATCCTACCCTCCTTAGTCTGTTTTCCATAAAACCGCTACCATTTGCAAATCAGATCTCCACTGCCTTGGACAGAGGCTCACTCTGGAGATCTTTGTGACCCGAGTAAACTTGATCAAGTACTTCTGTAAAATCATGGATAACTCAATAATCAAGGTTGGAGAGTAGGGTGGCTGGATTTAAGGTGTGACATGCCTTCAGCATTACCTGGGGTGTATCTATCAAAGTGGCCTGATATTGTAGTATTCTATCTGGGGACAACCAGACATTGTTTGGTTTCCAGGAGGCTGGAAACCTGGTGTGGTGTCTAAACTGCCATAGGCTGGCCCATAGTTAGTTTCCCTGCTTCTTTATTAAGAGACATGTGGGTGCTACAGCTCTCAGGCAGGGGTGCCAACCTCTGCCCACTGCATCCCATTGTTTAGAGAAATAAGCTACCATTCTTTTAAGGGCACCAGAGTTTGAGTTAACTTTCCTACAGTGATTCCTTTCCTTGTGTACATTCAAATTAAACAGCTTGTCGAAGTCTGGCAATGCAAAGGCTGGGAATTTTCATAAGCAATGATCACAAGACTTATCCCCATTTGAACAGATCTATTTCAGATCCCTGAAGCTTACCATAAAGGGGTTTTGTAGTCAGCCCCAAATTGGAAATCCAAACACAGCAAAAACCAGCCATTTCCAATAATCCACACAGTTGTTTGTGGGTTCTTGTTAGGGTTAACTGACATATTACCATTGTTTTATATCTTGAGGAGGCATTGTTATCCTTTTAACATAATTAACTCCAAGTACTTTTTTTAAATTTTTTTATTGTGATGTTAATCACCATATATTACATCATTAGTTTTTGATGCAGTGTTCC
>NW_027400117.1:4007-6135 GCF_003265705.2 Callorhinus ursinus
ATGTTGAGCACTTTTTCATGTGCCTGTTGGCCATTTGGATGTCTTCTTTGGAGAAATGTCTGTTCATGTCTTCTGCCCATTTCTTGATTGGATTATTTGTTCTTTGGGTGTTGAGTTTGATAAGTTCTTTATAGATTTTGGATACTAGCCCTTTATCTGATATGTCATTTGCAAATATCTTCTCCCATTCTGTCGGTTGTCTTTTGGTTTGCTTGACTGTTTCCTTTGCTGTGCAAAAGCTTTTTATCTTGATGAAATCTCAATAGTTCATTTTTGCCCTGGCTTCCCGTGCCTTTGGCGATGTTTCTAGGAAGAAGTTGCTGCGGCTAAGGTCGAAAAGGTTGCTACCTGTGTTCTCCTTTAGGATTTGGATGGACTCCTGTCTCACGTTTAGGTCTTTCAACCATTTGGAGTCTATTCTTGTGTGTGGTGTAAGGAAATGGTCCAGTTTCATTCTTCTGCATGTGGCTGTCCAATTTTCCCAACACCATTTGTTGAAGAGACTGTCTTTTTGCCATTGGACATTCTTTCCTGCTTTGTCAAAAATAAGTTGACCATAGAGTTGAGGGTCCATTTCTGGGCTCTCGATTCTGTTCCATTGATCTATGCGTCTGTTTTTGTGCCAGTACCATACTGTCTTGATGATGACAGCTTTGTAATAGAGCTGGAAGTCCGGAATTGTGATGCCGCCAGCTTTGCTTTTCTTTTTCAGTATTCCTCTGGCTATTCGGGGTCTCTTCTGGTTCCATACAAATTTTAGGATTATTTGTTCCATTTCTTTGAAAAAAGTGGATGGTATTTTGATGGGGATTGCATTGAATGTGTAGATTGCTCTAGGTAGCATTGACATCTTCACAATGTTGATTCTCCCAATCCATGAGCATGGAACGTTTTTCCATTTCTTTGTGTCTTCTTCAATTTCTTTCATGAGTATTTTATAGTTTTCTGAGTACAGATCCTTTGCCTCTTTGGTTAGATTTATTCCTAGGTATCTAATGGTTTTGGGTGCAATTGTAAATGGGATAGACTCCTTGATTTGTCTCTCTTCTGTCTTGTTGTTGGTGTATAGGAATGCCACTGATTTCTGTGCATTGATTTTATATCCTGCTACTTTACTGAATTCCTGTATGAGTTCTAGCAGTTTTGGGGTGGAGTCTTTTGGGTTTTCCACGTACAGTATCATATCATCTGCAAAGAGTGAGAGTTTGACTTCCTCTTTGCCGATTTGGATGCCTTTGATTTCTTTTTGTTGTCTGATTGCTGTGGCTAGGACTTCTAATACTATGTTGAATAGCAGTGGTGAGAGTGGACATCCCTGCCGCGTTCCTGACCTTAGGGGAAAGGCTCTCAGCCTTTCCCCATTGAGAATGATACTCGCTGTAGGTTTTTCATAGATGGCTTTTATGATATTGAGGTATGTACCCTCTATCCCTATACTCTGAAGAGTTTTGATCAAGAAAGGATGTTGTACTTTGTCAAATGCTTTTTCTGTATCTCTTGAGAGGATCATATGATTCTTGTTCTTTCTTTTGTTAATGTATTGTATCACGTTGATTGATTTGCGGATGTTGAACCAGCCTTGCAGCCCAGGAATAAATCCCACTTGGTCATGGTGAATAATCCTTTTAATGTACTGTTGGATCCTATTGGCTAGTATTTTGGTGAGAATTTTTGCATCCATGTTCATCAAGGATATTGGTCTGTAATTCTCTTTTTTGATGGGGTCTTTGTCTGGTTTTGGGATCAAGGTAATGCTGGCCTCATAAAATGAGTTTGGAAGTTTCCCTTCCATTTCTATTTTTTGGAACAGTTTCAGGAGAATAGGTATTAATTCTTCTTGAAATGTCTGATAGAATTCCCCCGGGAAGCCGTCTGGCCCTGGGCTTTTGTTTCTTGGGAGATTTTTGATGACTGTTTCAATTTCCTTAGTGGTTATAGGTCTGTTCAGGTTTTCTATTTCTTCCTGGTTCAATTTTGGTAGTTGATACATCTCTAGGAATGCACCCATTTCTTCCAGGTTCTCTAATTTGCTGGCATAGAGTTGCTCATAATATGTTCTTATAATTGTTTGTATTTCTTTGGTGTTGGTTGTGATCTCTCCTCTTTCATTCATGATTTTGTTGATTTG
>NW_027400118.1:0-6131 GCF_003265705.2 Callorhinus ursinus
AAAAAAAATTAGGCACATTGACCTGAGATAAACATGCTAGTAAAAAAGCCAAGTTTCTTTGCTCTGAGTCAGAATCATGTTAACAACCTCACAAACGTAGTTATTTGCCTGGAAGCTCTGATTAGAAGTTAAAATGTGATGAAGTGAATTTTAAAAAAATTGTCACAGAATTCAGATTGTTTGGAAGACGTGTTTTAAAAAATCAGGCTTGATAATAGTTGTATGTTTGCTAGATGAATACTACTCCTCCTCAGAGCCTGCTTTGGATGTATCTACTGGGACAAGAGTGTCTGCCAGGCAAGAGAGAGGTGGAATGCTTGAGGCTAAGGTCCCATTTGAAATCCTCCTTAGACAGCCTGCGCGGCTCGCCATCTTTGTGAAGTGGGACATGGGCTGCGTCCCCCAGTGCTCTTGACCATATGTAAGTGAGAAGTGAATGGGAGGAAGAGAAAGAAGGAGGAGGGTTAGAATGAGAAGACAAAGGAGGAGAGGACAAAGGGACGAGAGCAAGTGAGGAGTTTGGGTTCTGGAGCTGCCCAGGTGCGCTCGTTCTGCAACCAGGATTCTTTAGCTTTTTACAAGTGTTCTTTCCATAAACTTTTAATTTTTTCTGAGGTAACTTGAGCAGGACTCTGGTTTTTGCAACCCAAAATGACCTTAGCAGAATAAGCTTCTATAAACAGTGAGCTCTCTTAGGGCAGCTAAAATTGAATTGATGTGCACTAAACTTTTAAGGAAACACAACTTATAGACGGTTGTCTCTGGTACTTTGTTCTCTTTCCTTCTGGCATGGCCCTATGGTGGTGATCTTGTCGCTCATGCAACAGTGAGAATTGTTATGAACTGCCCCCTCTTTAGACATATTCAAGGGCTCTAAAAAGAAAAGAGGGAACTAAAAGTAAAACACAAACAAAACCCACTGCCCCCACCCCAAACAACTACCTTTGCTTCACTTAACAATGAATATGGTATAATATTATGATTCTGATAGCCCTATCTGCAGATCTTCATTTTTCTTATGTACTTTTGCTTTTTTATTAGTAAAGTTTTAGAAACTTTTAATCACTTTAAAATAGGCAAAAGCAGTAATAATTGCTAACATTTGGAATACTTCTTATGTGCCAGATGGAGTGCTCCCTGAACTCTCATTTAGGAAACGGAGGCTAAGTCCTAATAAGGATATGTAGTAAGTGAATGCGGAGCTTGGATTTGAAGCCAGACAGACTGATTTCAGAGCCCATGTTCATCCTTCAAGCAACTATGGTTACCAGGATATTTGCCCACACCTGGTTTTAAGGGTCATTAGAGACTGTGAGGGCTCAAACTTTGATTGGATTTTTTTTAAGCCTTTATGCACCTCTTTGAGGAGATTGAGGGTATGTACTTTATATTCTCAAGAATAGCCTTCTCAGAGTGCTTGGGTGGCTCAGTTGGCTAAGCATCTAACTCTTGATCTCAGCTCAGGTCTTGATCTCACAGTTGTTGAGTTCAAGCCCCATGTTGGGCTCTATGCTGGGTGTAGATCCTACTTAAAAAAAAAAATAAATAAAAAGAGCCTCCTTGCTTTCTTTTTCTTTCTACATGAAGCATGGGCTTGTCACATATTACTTAGAGAGTATGAATCCAAGGTTTCAAGGTAAGGTAAGTTCAACTTATGTTAATAGAAACAGGTCTTTTTCTCTCTTGAATTTGCAGTTTGAGGAACTACAGTATTGCCTGATTAAATTCCCATTTAAGACCCCAGTATGAAGAATAATTCAGAGTACACTCTACTTGGAGAGGAGCTTGGATGAATATACTCACTAGACTTCTTTACAACTGACCCTCTACTTAAGGATTACATTTTTTCTGTTCTGTTTTTTATTTTTAGTCTGGATCAATTTTTTATTCTATACTACTGGTAAGCAGTGGCATCTGTTCATAATATGGATGAAATGTAAGGATTAGTAATTATTAGGAAAGGTTTAAAACCACTGCTTTCACCTCTTTTGGAGTGGATCAAGAGTGAAGTGACTTTTTTCAAGCTTTACCCAGGTATATTGACAAATGAAATTTTATGCATTTAAGGGGTACAATGTGATGATTTGATAAATGTATACATTGTGAGATGATTACCACTATCAAGATAGCTAGTGAACACATATGTGATCCCACATAGTCACCACCCCTTTTGTGTGTTGTTTGTGTTGAGAATGTTTAAGATCCACTCTTCCTGCAGACCTCAAGTATACAATACAGTCTTATTTACAGAAAGTGAAGATTAATTGCTTGAGTAACTATTCTGACTACCCAAAGGAAATGCCAAAAATTCTTCCTTCACTTTGAAATTTTAAATGCAAGGCCAAGCCCTTCATAACTCATTAAGTCTAAGTAACTGGCGGCTTACAAGTCACCAAGAATAAATTTCAATGCTCTCTGCAGTACCCGAGATGTATTATGTATGCGTCATTGAGTTCTTCAAGGGATAAAGAAATATTTATTACTTTTTGTCTACTCTTAATGCAAGGAGCTTCTTGGTCTTTTAAAACGTATGATCACTTGCTTACATCTCATCTTAGAATTGGAGAATAGCAAAACAAAAACAGAGTCCCTGCATTTTATCTGGTTGCTTATAGAGTGGGTGTTTGTTGAGTGCCTACACTGGCGGTGTTTAGCATTGCGGTCAACAGCATGAGTTCCGGAGTAAGAAAGACTAAGTAAGTAAAACATCACTCTGGGACCTTAGGTCCATGGCTCCCATTCTCGTAGCTTCAGCCTGCTAACTTATACAGTGGGTGTCATATTAGGACCTACTTAGGGTAGCTTTGAGAATTGAATGAGATAATGTACCTAAAGCCTTGATGAAGAGATTTGAGCCTTGAGATTTGTGCTAAAAAGAAAGCACTCAATACAGAGTAACCAATTATTATGTTAGTGTCTGGAACACATTGAATGATTAATATGAATGTGGGGAAGAATTTATGCATATCCAGTTTGTGTTAAGATCTATGTAGAAATAAAATGTGTAAAAAGATAATCTCAGCTTTTTAGAAACATCTGTAGTGTGGGGCACCTGGGTGGCTCAGTCGTTGGGCGTCTGCCTTTGGCTCAGATCATGATCCCAGGGTCCTGGGATCGAGCCCCGTGTCAGACTCCCTGCTCAGCAGGAAGTCTGCTTCTCCCTCTCCCACTCCTTCTGCTTGTGTTTCCTCTCTCGCTGTGTCTCTCTCTGTCAAAATAAATAAATAAAAGCTTAAAAAAAAGAAAAGAGGGCACCTGGGTGGCTCAGTTGGTTAGGCAACTGCCTTCGGCTCAGGTCATGATCCTGGAGTCCCAGGATCGAGTCCCGCATCGGGCTCCCTGCTCAGCGGGGAGTCTGCTTCTCCCTCTGACCCTCCCCCCCTCATGCTCTCTCTCTCTCTCATTCTCTCTCTCAAATAAATGAAATCTTAAAAAAAAAAGAAACATCTGTAGTGAGAACAGCAGAGATGAAGTTACAGCTAGAGATAAAGATGAGACAGACAGAGTAAAGGAGTAAAATGCTATATGAATTTAGAAAAGCAGAGCCAGTTTACATGTGGGTGAGGCATCAGGGAAAATTTTACAAAGGAAGGTGACTTTGAATGGAAACATGAAAAATTGGACAGTACTTGTCTTTATGGAGACATGATGATTTTGGAGATAAAGCTCTGAGAGAAGTAAGAGATTCTTTCCCAAAGGTTCTGTCCTCACCAAAGGTGGGTATTGTAATGATACGATATTTGGAAAGAGAAAATACCATTTCTTTCTAAGAATTGGCATGAATTCTTCTACTACATGAATAGTTATGGTAATTGCATAGAATCTAGGGATTTGGCTATGACTCCTTTGAACTTGTTAGGAAAACTAAAACCAAGCTGGGTTTAAAATTTTAAACTTCTTTCTTTCCAATTCTCTAGATTGTCAAATTATCATATATATTATATTATGTGTGTGTGTGTGTGTGTGTGTGTGTGTGTGTGTAGTCTTGAAAGAATAGGGGCGCCTGGGTGGCTCAGTCGGTTAAGTGTCTGCCTTCGGCTCAGGTCATGATCCCAGGGTCCTGGGATCGAGCCCCACACCGGGCTCCTGGCTCAGCAGGGAGCCTGCTTCTCCTTCTCCCTCTGCCTCTCCCCCTGCTCCTGCTCGCTCTCTCTCTCTCTCTCTCTGTGTCTCAAATGAATAAATAAAATCTTTAAAAAAAAAAGTAAAAAAAAAAAAAAAAGAATAAACTGGTCACTGATCCAGTTCATCTGTACTAAGTTCGTGACTATATTTAAATATCTGTCTTTCCACTTCACTGTGCTCGTAGAACACAAGCCTTTCCTTGCAGCAGGGATAGGAGTTGTAAGAAGTACCTGGCATCTGGGTTGCAATTAAATAAGAAGGTGCAATTTAATCATGTAGCTATATTGTGATTTATCTGCATCAGGCTTAATCATTAGAACCCTTTTAAAAACCAGCACTCTATTTGAGGTCAATCTTCATGCTTGTCACAGGTTCTAAAGTGACCATTAGTGCCTTACTTTGATTTCCAAATGGCATTTGGGACAAAAGCAATTTATTGAGCACATTTTCTATATTAGCTGCTGTACTAACTAGAGTATTTCACTGCTCTTCTCAGTAATTCTTTGAGGTAGGTAATAATATCATCCTTTCTGCACTGATGAAGACCATGAGGTGTAGGCTGTTACTTGTGCAAATCTCAGCCACTGGTGAGGGCAGGATGGAAATTCCATTCTGATTTTAAAGACTCTGTTCTTTTTTTTTTTTATTTTTTTTATTGTTAATCACCATACATTACATCATTAGTTTTTGATGTAGTGTTCCATGATTCATTGTTTGTGCATAACACCCAGTGCTCCACGCAGAATGTGCCCTCTTTAATACCCATCACCAGGCTAACCCATCCCCCTACCCTCCCCCCCTCTAGAACCCTCAGTTTGTTTTTCAGAGTCCATCGTTTCTCATGGTTCGTCTCCCCCTCTGACTTACCCCCTTCATTCTTCCCCTCCTGCTATCTTCTTCTTCTCTTTTTTTCTCTTAACATATATTGCATTATTTGTTTCAGAAGTACAGATCTGTGATTCAACAGTCTTGCACAATTCACAGCGCTCACCATAGCACATACCCTCCCCAATGTCTATCACCCAGCCACCCCATCCCTCCCACCCTCCACCACTCCAGCAACCCTCAGTTTGTTCCTGAGATTAAGAATTCCTCATATCAGTGAGGTCATATGATACATGTCTTTCTCTGATTGACTTATTTCGCTCAGCATAACACCCTCCAGTTCCATCCATGTCGGTGCAAATGGCAAGATCTCATTCCTTTTGATGGCTGCATAATATTCCATTGTGTATATATACCACCTCTTCTTTATCCATTCATCTGTCGATGGACATCTTGGCTCTTTCCACAGTTTGGCTATTGTGGACATTGCTGCTATAAACATTGTGGTGCACATACCCCTTCGGATCCCCACATTTGTATCTTTGTGGTAAATACCCAGTAGTGCAATGTTTGGATCATATGTTAGCTCTATTTTCAACTGTTTGAGGAACCTCCATACTGTTTTCCAGAGGGGTTGCACCAGCTTGCATTCCCACCAGCAGTGTAGGAGGGTTCCCCTTTTTCCACATCCCCCCCAACATCTGTCGTTTCCTGACTTGTTAATTTTAGCCATTCTGATGGGTGTGTGGTGGTATCTCATCGAGGTTTTGATTTGGATTTCCCTGATGCCGAGCAATGTTGAGCACTTTTTCATGTGTCTGTTGGCCATTTGGATGTCTTCTTTGGAAAAATGTCTGTTCATGTCTTCTGCCCATTTCTTGATTGGATTATTTGTTCTTTGGGTGTTGAGTTTGATAAGTTCTTTATAGATTTTGGATACTAGCCCTTTATCTGATATGTCATTTGCAAATATTTTCTCCCATTCTGTCGGTTGTCTTTTGGTTTTGTGGACTGTTTCCTTTGCTGTGCAAAAGCTTTTTATCTTGATGAGGTCCCAATAGTTCGTTTTTGCCCTTGCTTCCCTTGCCTTCAGCGATGTTTCTAGGAAGAAGTTGCTGAGGCTGAGGTCGAAATGTTGCTACCTGTGTTCTCCTTTAGGATTTGGATGGACTCCTGTCTCA
>NW_027400119.1:0-6128 GCF_003265705.2 Callorhinus ursinus
GAGTTGAGGCCATGTGTCAGGGGGGACTGTCAGGCTCAAGGACTGCGGCATGGGCACGCTGAATTTGGGGTTCATTGGGATGGACCAGCACAGTTCTCCTGCTTGGAATGCTTACCGGAGTTCCCAATGGCACGTTTTCCTTTTTAGTGGCAGGCTGAGTCCTCTGGCCCTGGTCAGGTGTCTCAAGTCCCTGGGGCTTTGGAGCCAGGCTCTGGGGACAGAGTGCTCCGAAGCCAACCTAGGGTTAGGCTTAGGGCTTAGGGGCATGACAGGCCTGATGTACCGGCGCTGTGATGAGCTTTCCGGGGTCTGAGTAGAGGCCGTGGGTCAGCGGGGAGTGTCAGGCTCAGGGATTGCGGCCTGGGCACGTTGAACTTGGGTTTCTTTGGGATGGACCGGCACAGTTCTCCTGCTCGGAATGCTTACCAGAGTTCCCAATGGCACGTTTTCCTTTGAGGTGGCAGGTTGAGTCCTCTGATACTTGTCAGGTGTCCCAAATCCCTGTGGCTTTGGAGCTAGTTCTAGGGACAGAGCACTCAGAAGCCAACCTAGGGTGAGGCTTAGGGCTTAGGGGCATGACAGGCCTGATGTGCCGACGCTGGGATGAGCTTCCTGGGGATTGAGTTGAGGCCGTGGATCAGGGGGGAGTATCAGGCTCAGGGATTGCGGCGTGGGAACACTGAGATCGGGGTTCGTTGGGATGGACCGGCACAGTTCTCCTGCTCGGAATGCTACCGGAGTTTCCAACTGCACGTTTTCCTTTTTAGTGGCAGGTTGAATCCTCTGGCACTGGTCAGGTGTCCCCAGTCCCTAGGGCTTTGGAGCCCGGCCCCTGGAGGGACAGACCCTTCAGAAACCTCCATAGGGTCACCATTAGGGCCTAGGGGTATGGCAGACCTGACGTGCAAGTTTGTAGCTGGCTCTGGGAGGTTTATTTTCAGGGCGAGGGTCAGGTTGAGCGTCAGATTCAGGGTTTGCCGCCGGAGGGCGCCAAATTTGTGCATTGGCTAGGTTGGGCATTCAGATTTCTAGGGTTCTGAACACTTTCTGGAATTGAAAGTAGTGTGTTGGAATTCTTTTTGACATTTGAGTCCTCTAGTGTTGCTCAGTTACAGCCACCCCTGGGACTCCGTAGCCAGGGTCCGAGGACAGTCCGCTCCATTGCCAAGCTAGGGTGAGGCTTAGGGCCTAGAGGAGTGACAGGCCTGATTTGCCGGAGCTGTGATGAGCTTCCTGGGGTCTGAGTTGAGGCAGTGGGTCATCGGGGAGTGTCAGGCTCAGGGATTGTGGCCTGGGCACGTTGAACTCAGGGTTTGTTGGGATGGACCGACACAGTTCTCCTGCTCGGAAAGCTTTCCGGATCTCCCAATGGCACTTTTTCCTGTTTATTGGCAGGCTGAGTCCTCTGGCCCTGGTCAGGTGTCCCCAGTCCCTGGGGCTTTGGAGCCAGGCCCCTGGGGACAGACCCTTCAGAAGCCTCCGTAGGGTCATGGTTAGGGCCCAGGGGCACGGCAGGCCTGATGTGCAAGCACCGTAGGCTGCTCTGGGGGGTCTGTCTTGAGGGAGTGGGCCAGGTTTAGTATCAGGCTGAGGGCTGGCCACCTGAGGGTACCAAATTTGTGCGTTGGCTGGGATGGGCATTCTGAATTCTCTTGTTCGGAATGCTCTCCGGAGTTGCAAGTAATGCGTTTGAATTCTTTTTGGCATTTGAGTCCTCTGATATCGCTCAGTTACTACCATCCGTGGGGCTTTGGAGGCAGGCTACTGGATACAGAAACTTAGAAGCCACTCTAGGGATAGACTTAGGGCCTAGGGTCACTGGAGCCCTGATTTGGCCACTCTGGGGGCAAGCTTTGGGGTGCAGGGGATCCGAGTTGGGGGTGTGGGTCAGGGTGAGTTTCAGGCTCAGGGTTTGCGGGCAGGGGGCCTTTGAAAGTGGCATTTCGCTGCGATGGGCACGCAGGGTTCTCGTACTCGGAAAGCTTTGCCCCGATTTCCCAATGGTGCGTTTTCCTTCTGGGAGACAGGGTGCATCCTCTGGTATTCCTCAGGTGCCCCCGATCCCTGTGGATTTAGAGCCAGGCCTCTGGGGCCATAGCCCTCAGAAGCCAGCGAGGGATAGGGTGCAGGCCTAGGGGTACAGCAGGCCCGACATACCAGCACTGTGGCCTGCTTCTCCGGGGTTTGTCTTGAGGGCGTGGGTCAGGTTGAGTGTCAGGCTCAGGGTTGGCCACCAGAAGGTGCAAAATTTGTGTGTTCCTTGGGATGGGCATTCAGAGTTCTGTTCTGAATGCTTTCCCGTGTTCCCAATGGCGCGTTTTCCTTCCGGGTGGCAGCCTGAGTCCCTTGATATTGCTCAGGTGTCCCAAATCTTTGGGGCTCTGGAGCCAGGTTCTGGGGACTGACCCCTGAGCAGCCAACCCAGGGTGAGGGTTAGGACATAGGGGCACGGGACGCCTGATGTGCCAGCACTGCGTCAATGTTCCCGGAGGTGAGGGTCGAGGGTGTGGATCAGCGTGAGTGTCTTGCTCTTCTTTTCAGCCAGGGGACCGCTGAAAGTGTGGGTTCACTGGGGTGGGCATGCAGTGCTCTCCTGCTGTGAGTCCTTCCCGGGTTTCCAACCAGCGGGGTTTCTTTCTTGGTGGCAAGCTGAGTCCTCTGGTATTGCTCAGGTGTGCCCTGTCCGTGGGGCTCTGGAGCGAGACCTGTGGGAACAAGGCACTCAGGAGCCCACCTAGGGTCGGGGTTAGGGCCTAGGGGTACAGCAGGCATAGCTCTCCTGCTCTCAGCGCTTTCAGAAGTGCCAAATGGTGTATTTTGCTTTGTGGTGTCAGTCTGTGTCCTCCAGTATTGCTCAGGTGGCGCAAATCCCTGGGGCATGGAGCCAGAGACCTAGGGAGAGACCTCTCAGAAACCACGTGAGGTTTAGGGTTAGGGTTAGGGTTAGGGCCCAGGTGCATGGCACTCCTGGTTGTGGGAACTGTGGCGAGCTTGGGATGGGCGGTGTGTCTTGAGGGCGGGAGTCAGGTTGAGTGTCAGGCTCACGGTTGGCCGCCAGGCGGCGCAGAAAGTGCCTTTTCACTGGGATGGGCGTTCAGAGTTCTGCTCTGAGCGCTTTCCGGAGTTCCCCGTGGTGCGGTTTCCTTCTGGGTGGCAGCCCGACTCCTTTGATACTGCTTGGGTATCCCGAATACTTGGTGCTTTGGAGCAAGGCTCTTGGGAGGGACGCTCAGAAACCAACCTAGGGTTAGGCTTAGGGCATAGGGGCATGACAGGCCTGATGTGCCGGTGCTGTGAATGGCTTCCAGTGGTCTGAGTTGAGGCCGAAGGTCAGGGGGAGTCTCAGGCTCAAGTACTGCGTCCTGGGCACATTGAACTCAGGGTTCGTTGGGATGGACCGGCGCAGTTCTCTTGTTCAGAATGCTCACCGGAGTTCCCCATGGCACGTTTTCCTTTTTAGTGGCAGGCTGAGTCCTCTGGCTCTGGTCAGGTGTCTCAATTCTCTGGGGCTTTGGAGCCAGGCTCTGGGGACAGAGTGCTACAAAGCCCACCTAGGGTAAGGCTTAGGGCTTAGGGGCATGACAGGCTTGATGTACCGGCGCTGTGATCAGCTTTCCGGGGTCTGAGTTGAGGCCGTGGGCCAGCGGGGAGTTTCAGGCTCAGGGATTGCGGCCTGGGCACGTTGAACTTGAGCTTCATTGGGATGGACCGGCACCGTTCTGCTCGGAATGCTTACCGGAGTTCCCAATGGCACGTTTTCCTTTGAGGTGGCAGGTTGAGTTCTCTGATACTTGTCAGGTGTCCCAAATCCCTGTGGCTTTGGAGCCAGTTCTGGGGACAGAGTGCTCAGAAGGCAACCTAGGGTGAGGCTTAGGACTTAGGGGCATGACAGGCCTGATGTGCTGGCGCTGTGATGAGCTTCCTGGGGACTGAGTTGAGGCCGTGCGTCAGGGGGTCGTACCAGGCTCAGGGATTGCGGCCTGGGCACGTTGATCTCAGGTTCGTTGGGATGGACCGGCACAGTTCTCCTGCTCAGAATGCTTACGGGACTTCCCAATGGCACGTTTTCCTTTTTAATGGCAGGCTGAGTCCTCTGGCACTGGTCAGGTGTCCCCAGTTCCTAGGGCTTTGGAGCCAGGCCCCTGGGGGGACAGACCCTTCAGAAGCCTCCATAGGGTCATGGTTAGGGCCTAGGGGCATGGCAGGCCTGAGGTGCAATGGCTGTAGCCTGCTCTGCGGGGTTTCTCTTGAGGGCAAGGGTCAGGTTGAGCATCAGTTTCAGCGTTGGCGGCCAGGGGGCGACAAATTTGTGCTTTGGCTAGGATGGCCATTCAGATTTCTCATGTTCTGAACACTTTCCGGAGTTGAAAATAGTGTGTTTGAATTATTTTTGGCATTTGAGTCCTCTGATGTTGCTCAGTTACTGCCATCCCTAGGGCTTTGGAGCCAGGCTTCTGGATCCAGAAACTTAGAAGCCACCCTTGCAATAGACTTAGGGCCTAGTGTCATTGGAGCCCTGATCTGCCCACGCTGGGGCAAGCTTTGGGGTGCGGGGGATCCGAGTTGGGGGTGTGGGTCAGGGTGAGTGTCAGACTCAGGGTTTGCGGGCAGGGGGCCTTTGAAAGTGGCATTTCGCTGGGATGGGCACGCAGGCTTCTCCTACTCGGAAAGCTTTGCCCTGAGTTCCCAATGGTGCGGTTTCCTTCTGGGATGTTTGTCTTAAGGGCGTGGGTCAGCCTGAGTGTCAGGCTCAGGGTTGGCCGCCAGAGGGCTCAAAATTTGTGCGTTCCTTGGGATGGTCATTCAGAGTTCTGCTCTGAATGCTTTTCCAAGTTCCCTATGGCGAGTTTTCCTTCTGGGTGGCTGCCTGAGTCCCTCGATATTGCTTGGGTGTCCCAAATCTTTGGGGCTTTAGCCAGGTTCTGGGGACTGACCCCTGAGCAGCCAACCCAGGGTGAGGGTTAGGACATAGGGGCATGGGACGCCTGATGTGCCAGCGCTGCATCGAGGTTCCCGGGGGTGAGGGTCGAGGGTGTGGGTCAGTGTGAGTGTCTTTCGTCAGTGTGTCTTGCTCCTCTTTTCGGCCGGGGGACCGCTAAAAGTGTGGGTTCGCTGGGGTGGATATGCAGCGCTCTCCTGCTGTGAATCCTTTCCGGGGTTCCAACCGGTGGGGTTTCTTTCTTGGTGGCAAGCTGAGTCCTCTGGTATTAGTTAGGTGTTCCTTGTCCGTGGGGCTCTGGAGCGAGACCTGCGGGAACAAGGCACTCAGGAGCCCACCTAGGGTCGGGGTTAGGGCCTAGGGGCACAGCAGGCAGAGCACTCCTACTCTCAATGCTTTCAGAAGTGCCAAATGGCACATTTTACTTTGTGGTGTCAGGCTGAGTCCTCTGGTATTGCTCAGGTGGCGCAAATCCCTGGGGCATGGAGCCAGGGACTTAGGGAGAGACCTCTCAGAAGCCACGTGAGGGTTAGGGTTAGGGTTAGGGCCCAGGTGCACGGCACTCCTGGTCTGTGGGAACTATGGCGAGCTGGGATGGGCAGTGTGTCTTGAGGGTGGATCAGGTTGGGAGTCAGGCTCAGGGTTTGCCGCCAGGCAGCGCAGAAAGTGCAGTTTCGCCAGGATGGGCGTTCAGAGTTCTGCTCTGAGTGCTTTCCAGAGTTCACAGTGGTGCGGTTTCCTTCTGGGTGGCAGCCCGAATCCCTTGATACTGCTCGGGTGTCCCGGATACCTGGTGCTTTGGAGCAAGGCTCTGGGAAGAGACGCTCAATAGCCAACCTGGGGTTAGGCTTAGAGCTTAGCGGCATGACAGGCCTGATGTGCTGGTGCTGTGAATGGCCTCAGTGGTCTGAGTTGAGGCCGTGGGTCAGGCGGGGTGTCAGGCTCAAGGACTCCGGCCTGGGTACGGTGAAGTCGGGGTCCCAGATGTGTACTATTTCATGCAGATGAGTGTGCTCCTGGATGCCTGGGCCTGTTCTGGGTGCTGGAGATGTGGTCATCAAGAGACAAGTTGCGTCCCGTCCAGATGCAGTACTTGTCCCAGTGTGAGAGCACGGCAGCCAATCAGAGGGCAACAGCACCCAAGGGCGAGTGTTGTCTCATAAATGAGGTGGTCAGAGAAGGCTTCTCT
>NW_027400120.1:0-6125 GCF_003265705.2 Callorhinus ursinus
GTTGAACCACCCTTGCATCCTGGGAATAAATCCCACTCGATTGTGGTGTATGATTTTTTTATTAACATACTGTTGGATTCAGTTTGCTAATATTTTGTTGAGGACTTTTGCATGAGAGATACTGGCCTGTGTTCTCTTTTTTGTAGTGTCTTTGTCTGGTTTTGGTATCAGGGTGATATTGGCCTCATCAGAATGAATTTGGAAGTTTTCCTTCCCTTTCTATTTTTTTGAAATATTTGAGAGGAATAGGTATTAACTCTTTTTTACATGTTCGGTAGAATTTGCCTGTGAAGCTGTCTGGTCCTGGACTTTTATTTTTTGGGAGTTTTTTGATTATTGATTCAATTTCACTGCTGGTAATTGGTCTGTTCAAATTAACTATTTCTTCTTGTTTTACTTTTCATAATTTATATGTTTCTAGGAATTTATCTATTTCTTCTAGATTGTTGAATTTGTTGGCATATAGGTTTTCATAATACTCTGTTGAAAATATTTGTATTTCTGTGGTGTTGGTTGTAATTTCTCCTCTTTCATTAGTGATTTTGTTTATTTGGGTTCTCTCTCTCTCTTTCTTCTTTTCTTTCTTTCTTTTTTTTTTTTTGATGAGTCTGGCTAGAGGTTTATCAATTTTGTTGATCTTTTCAAAGAATCAGCTGCTGGTTTCATTGACCTGTTCTTTTGTGTTTTTAGTTTCTATATCATTTATTTCTATTCTAATTTTTATTATTTCCTTCCTTTTGCTGTGTTTGAATGTTGTTTGGTCTTATTTTTCTAGCTCCTTTAGGTAAAAGTTAGATTGTTTACTTGAGATTTTTTTCTTGTTCCTTGGGGCAGGCCTGTATTGCGATAACCTTGCCTCTTAGAACCACTTTTGCTGCATCCCAAAGATTTTGGACCATTGTGTTTTGATTTTCACTCGTTTCTATGAAATTTTTTATTTCTTCTTTCATTTCTTTGGTTGACCCATTCATTGTTTAGTAGCGTGTAATTTGACCTCCATGTATCTGTGCTCTTTCCAGACTTTTTCTTGTGGTTAGTTTCTAGTTTCATAACATTGTGGTCAGAAAAGATGCATGGTCTGACTTCGACTTTTTTGAATTTGTTGAGACTTGTTTTGTGGCCTAATATGTGATCTCTTCTGGAGAATGTTCCCTGTGCACTTGAAAAGAAGTTGGTATTCTTGCTGTTTTAGGATGGAATGTTCTGAATGTCTGCTAAATCCATGTGCTTCAGTGTGTCGTTCAAAGCCACTGTTTCCTTGTTGATTTTGTGCTTGGATTATCCATCCATTGATGTATGTGGGGTGTTAAAGTCCCCTACTATTATTGTATTACTATCAGTTATTTCCTTTATGTTTTCTATTAACTGATTTATGGATCTGAGTGCAAAAATATTCAATTGTTATATCCTCTTGTTGGACTGTCCCCTTTATTATACAGTGTCTTTCTTTGTCTCTTGTTACAATCTTTGTTTTAAAGTCTGTTTTGTCTGATTTAAGTATTACTACCCAGCTTTCTTTTGACTTCCATTTTCATGATAAATATTTCTCCATCCCCTCACTTTGAATCTGCAGTGTTTTTTCGTCTGAATTGAGTCTCTTCTAGGTAGCATACAGATGGGTCTCTGTCACCCTACGTCATTTCATTGGAGCCTTTCGTCCATTTACATTCAAAGTAAATATTGATAGATCTCCGTATCGATTGCCATTTTGTTACTTGTTTTGTGGTTGTTTCAATAGATTTTCTTTGATCTTTTCCTCTCTTGCTTGTTGGCTTTCTTTCGTGATATTCTTGGATTCCTTTCTCTTTATTCTTGCGTATCTATTAGTGGTTTTTGATTTTTGGTTCTCATTAGGTTTGTATATAACATCTCCTGTATATACCAGTCTATATTAAGTTGATGGTCGCTTAAGTTAAAACCCATTCTTTTCTCCTCTCCTTCCACATTTTAGGTATGTGGTGTCATATTTTCCATCCTTTCCTTTTATGAATCCTTTGACTGATTTGTAGAGAAATACTTATTTTTACTGCTTTTGTGTTTTTTTGCTTTTCATATTCTCCCTTATGGTCTTTCCTTTCTACTCAAAAAGTCCGCTTTAATATTTCTTGCAGGGCTGGTTTAGTGGCCATGAACTCCTTTAGTTTTTATTTGTCTGGGAAACTCCGTTTGTTTGTTTGTTTGTTTGTTTGTTTGTTTGTTTTAAAGTAGGCTCCACACCCAGCATGGACTCCAATGAGGGGCTTGAACTCACACCCCTGAGATCAAGACCTGAGCTGAGATCAAGAGATGGAGGCTTAACTGACCAAGGCAGCCAGGCACACCTGTCTGGGAAACTCTTTATCTGAATGATAGTCTTGCTGGACAGAGTATTCTTAACTGCATATTTTTCCCTCTGGGCTCTTTGAATATATCATGTCACTACCTCTGGCCTGCAAAGTTTCTGTTGAAAAGTCTGCTGATGGCCTTATGAGTTTTCCCTAGTAAGTGACTGTCTTTTTTCTCTTGCTGCTTTTAAAATATTTTCTTTATCTCAACCTCTTGGGTTGAGTTTTTGGGGCACTCTCTATGCCTCCTGGATCTGGATATCTGTTTCTCTCCCCAAATTAGGGACGTTTTCAGCTATTATTTCTTCAAATAGAATTTCTGCCACCTTTTCTGTTATTCTTTTGAGACCCCTACAATACAAATGTTACTATGCTTGATGGAGTCACTGAGTTCCTTAGGACTATTCTCAGTTTGCATAATTTTCTTTCTCTCTTTTGCTCACCTTGGTTACTTTCCACTCCTCTGTCTTCCAGGTCATTAATTCATTCCTCTGCTTCATCTAGCCTGCTATTTATTCCACCAAGTATATTTTTAATTTCATTTATTGTCTTGTTGATCTCTGGTTGGTTCTTTTTTATCTGTGTGTTAAGGGGTCTCACTGATGTCCACTCTTTTCTCAAGTCCGGTGAATATCTTTATGGTCGTTAAATCCTCTATCAGAATTATATCCAGTTCACTTAAGTCTCTTACTGTGGTTTTGCGCTGTCCTTTCATTTGGGAGATATTTCTCTGTCTCCTCATTTGGTCTAACCGTGTCTGTCTCTGTGTGTTAGGAGAATCAGCTGCTTCTCTTGCTCTTAACAATAGTAGCCTTATGAAGAAGAGGTCCTGTAGTGCCTTGCAGTGCAGTGTCCCCTGTTCCCTGGGGCTTCAGGGAGTGTCTCCTCTGTGTTGTGTGTGCTCTGCTGTTGAGGCTTGGTCTCTTTTTCCTTCCGTCCAGTTGTCTGCAGAGGGTCTCCTTGCCTATTGTGGGCAGTGTTTGGTCCCCAACAGTGGTGGGGGTGCATTTTAACAAGGTGTGCAGTGGTCTCCTTGAAAATGAGACCTGCCCCTGCTGCTGCAGGAACTGAGGTCGCGCAAAATGTGCTGGTCTGGAGATGTGGTGGACAGGTGGCCTGGACTTCTCGGGGTGGGGACCTGCAGCACTGGGAAGGGCGGATCTGCCCAAGCAAGGGGTTGGGGGCTTGGTGCAAACAAGTTAGGTAGCAAGTATTGACACAGCGCTTGTTCCCACAGATGGCCATTGTTTTTTCTGGGGGGTAGGGGGAGGGAAATGCCACCTGCCGATTCCTTTGTCCCTGGAGGGGTCTTCCCATGATCCTTCTCTCTCTGGGCCACATTCTGATATGAGGAAATCACTCTCCCTCCTGTGTGCCCCATCTGTTTTTCAAACTGTTGGTTCTGGTGCTGCATCTGCATGGGCTGTTTGTTGGCTGTCTCTTTAAGGGTGGGGACTCTGCTTTCTAACACCCTCCAGGCTCCCCAGAGGTGAGCCTGCCAATTTTTAAGATTCCAGGCTTTAAGTCCCACTAGTTATAAGAACTCATGAAGTTCGGCCTCTCTCTCTTTCAAAGGCAGATGTTTTGGGGATTTGTCCTCCCTGTTTGTGGGCTCTCCAGTGTGCAAGTCTGTTTTGTACCCTTCTCTGCACCACCAGCTCCCTCTCCACCAAGGACGTCCACGGTCCGTTTAGCTCCTAGACCGCGTCTTCCGTGTCTTTGCCCTTCCTACCTTCTTCAATGTGACTTCTTCTCTTTCTTGTGTAAGTCTTGCGTCGTTTTCTGGGTGATTTACCTTGCTGTGAGAGTTATCGAGTTGTATCCGTGGGAGGAGGCAAGCTTAGGGCCCTCCTACTCTGCCTTCTTCCCAGTGGACCAGAAACAACCTATTTCTTCAAAGATTGCTAAATCTGTCCTGTGACTTCTCTGGGTCTAGTGCCTTTAAGTGATGGACATTTTTATCAACCAATTCAATTTCTTTGATAGTATCGGGTGAATCAGGTGTTAAATTTCTCCTTCGGCCAACTTGATAATTTTTCTAAAAATGTGTTTGACGTTAATTTTTAAATTGCGGTAACATTTTCAAACATTTTTTTTTTAAAGTAAAAAAAATCTATTCTTTTTCTGTACTTCTGACCCGTTTTCCATTCTTAATATTAATCTGTGTCTATTCTCTTTTTTCCTTAGGAAGGCTTTTAAAGCTATTTTTTATTTACTACTCTCTTAAGAGAAGCAGGTTTTGATTTTGCAGTTGAACTCTATTTTAAAATGGTTTGATCATTGTTTCTTTAATTTCTACCTTTGCCTTGATTTCCTCCTTCCAACTTTTTAAATTTTTTTCTGACTTAAGTTGACAGCTGAAGTCACGTTGGGTGTAGAGATTACTTAAAAATAAAATCTTGGGTGTGTCTGGGTGGCTCAGTCAGTTAAGCATCTGACTCTTTATTCTGGCTTAGGTCATGATTTTTATAATAAATGCATGTAAAACTATGACTTTTCACTTACGTACTGGATTAATGACCCTATAGGTTTTGATGGGTAGTGTTCTAAAGATAAATTTTCAAAAATTTATTAATTTCCTTAGAATTTATCCTATCTTATGTCATCTTTTTACCAAGCTCTTATCCCTACTTGCTTTTTCTACTTTTATTCTTGCTCCTTTTGTTGGAGTAGCACTTTTTCCTTAATTCTCATGGTTTGCTTTAAAAGTTACTCTTAAATTTTTAACATGTATCTTAGTTTTACATTCCTCCAGCAAGTTCTTTCCTTTTTTTAAGATTTATTTATTTATTTTAGGGGGAGAGAGCACACATACAGTGGGAGGGGCAGAAGGAGAGGAGGGAGAGGGAGAGAAGCAGACTCCTCACTGAGTGGGGAGCCTGACTCCAGGGCTCAGTTTCATGACCCTGAGATCATGACCTGAGCCAAAATCAAGAGTTGAGCGCTTAAGCGACTAAGCCACCCAGGTGCCCCTCTCCAACAAGTTCTAAGGTTAGTTATTAGCTGTTCTCTTCCAAAAGCAGTGGAAATATTTATAATTTTTTATTTCAAGTTGAAACACCCTGCTATCAGCTTTCCTAGTGTTGTTATCTAGAATTATCCGATTTTTACACACGTCCATGAAAATTACTGTCGTTATTTTTTTTCCTTTTAAGATTCATTTATTTTTGGGGTGACAGGGTAGCTCAGTTGTAGGGCATGTGCCTTCGGCTTGGGTCGTGATCCCGGGGTCCTGGGATCGAGCCCCACATTGGGCTCCCTGCTCTGTGGGAAGCCTGCTTCTCCCTCTCCCACTCCCCCTGCTTGTGTTCCCTCTCTCGCCGTGTCTCTCTCTGTCAAATGAATGAAATCTATAAAAAAAAAGATTTATTTACTTTATTTTAGAGAGAGAGAGAGAATGGGATGGGGAGAGGCAGAGGGAGAGGGAGAGAGAAAATCCTTAAGCAGGCTCCCTGCTGAACGTGGAGCCCGATCCCAGGACCCCTGAGATCATGACCTGAGCCAAAATCAAGTGTTAGACGCTTAACCAACTGAGCCACCCAGGCACCCCATACTGTGGTTATTTTTTTCGCACTCAATACTTCATTTAGTTTAGCTGTGTTTTTCAAATGAATTTGCTCACCATTGAATTTCCTCCTTCATTCTTTGAATCAGTTTTATGGCTGATGCATACATATTCTTCAGCAGTTTCTTCACAAATGTCAGTGAGGAGTAAACTCTTATTTTTTCATACTTGAATATATATTGAATTATCTTCCTTCTTGAATAATTTATTATATATAGAATTCTAGGTTCTGAGTT
>NW_027400121.1:0-1369 GCF_003265705.2 Callorhinus ursinus
AAAAAAAAAAGAAAAGTTAAAAAATTAACTTTGAAAGACTAAAGAATCAGGAAGGGGAAAGCCATGAATTCTATGTGCTGGATTCCCCTAGTGCTGGCATTCTGCCATTCTCATTAATAGGTAAACTGGGTCTTGGCTGGCTGTTCTTGCTGATCTTCTGGGGGAGGGGACTGTTGCAGTGGTTCTCAAATGTCTTTGCTGGAGGTGGAATTGTCCCGCCCTTGCCGGGGACTGGGCTAAGTAATCTGCTCAGGTTTGCTCTCCATAGCTTTTGTTCCTTGCAAGCTTTCAGCACAGCTTTGGAGGACGAGAGTGGAAATGGTGGCCTCCCAATCTCCACCCCAGAGGAGCCAAAAACTCAGGGCCCCACTCCTCAGTGAGCCCCCAGAGAAAAGCAGTCAATCACTCCCGTCTCCCTGGTCTCCAGCCGCACTCTGTGCTCAACCAGTCTGTGACCGTGCATTTCTATCTCTGGCACCTGACCCCGTTTGGAGTCTCCAAACCCAGCATATTCCTGTGGTGCACTCCCATGCCACTCCTCCTGGGGGAGGAAGGGGAGTCTCCCCGGATCTGCCACTTGTTGTGTCCCTGCTGGAAGAGCAGTGGCCCACCTGGGCTGCAGATCACAGTTTATGGCAACCCCGAGCTGAAAGCCCACTCCTCAGCTCCGTCTTTGCAGCCGGCTTCCCTGCTCCGATACCTGGTAGCTGTGTCACACTCAGGCACCTCCAGTCTTTCTGTGATCCCAAGAGTCCCGAGACAACACAGTCCCAGTGAGGGTTCCACCCCCTGCTTAGCCACTGGAGCGACATCCCTCAGAGGAGCAGACTTCTAAAAGTTCCGATTTTGTGCTCTGCTGCTCTATCACTTGCCGGTAGCTGGCTGATGGGGCTCCTTCCCCCCACCGTCTATCTTTCCAAATATCACCTCGGATTCACTTCTCCGCATGTCCTACCTTCCAGAACATGGTCGCTTTTCTGTTCAGAGAGTTGCTGCTATTCTTTTCTTCGATCTCCTGTTGATTTCATAGGTGTTCAGAATGGTTTGATCCATATCTAGCTGAATACCTGGGACCAGATGAAATTTAGTTCTCCTACTCCTCCACCATCTTCCAGTTCTCCATATTTTAGAGTCTGTTTTCTGGTCTACCTCTTTTTCCCCCTATGTTCATCTGTTTTGTTTCTTAAATTCCACGTATGAGTGAAATCATATGGTATTTGTTTTTCTCTGATTTATTTCACTTAGCATAATACTCTCTAGTGCTATCTATATTGTTGCAAATGGTAAGATTTCATTCATTTTATGGCTGAGTAATACTCCATTGTGTGTGTGTGTGTGTGTGTGTGTGTGTGTGTGTGTGTGTGTGTGT
>NW_027400121.1:1379-6123 GCF_003265705.2 Callorhinus ursinus
TGTGTGTGTGTGTGTGTGTGTGTGTGTGTGTGTGTGTGTGTGTGTGTGTACATCTTCTTTATCCATTCATCTATTGATGGACACTTTCAGATCCTGGCTATTCTAAATAATGTTGCTATAAACATAGGGGTGCATATATCTCTTTGAATTAAGGTTTTGGGGTCAATGTCAAAGAAATTACTGCCTGTGTTTTCTTCTAGGATTTTGATGGATTCCTGTCTCACATTTTGGTTGTTAATCCATTTTGAATTTATTTTTGTGTATGATGTAAGAAAATAGTCCACTTTCATTCTTTTGCATGTTGCTGTCCAGTTTTCCCAATACCATTTGAAGAGACTTTTTCCCACTGGATATTCCTTCCTGCTTTGTTGAAGAGGTTGCTGTCCAGTTTCCCCAACACTATTTGAAGAGACTGTCTCTTTCCCACTGGATATTCCTTCCTGCTTTGTTGATGATTAATTGACCATATAATAATGGGTTTATTTCTGGATTTTCTATTCTGTTCCATTGATCTATATATCTGTTTTTGTGCCAGCACTGTACTTCTTTGATTGCTACAGCTTTGTAACATAACTTAAAGTCCAGAATTGTTATGCCTCAAGCTTTGCTTTTCTTTTCAAGATTGCTTTGTCTATTTTGGGGTGTTTTGTGGTTCCATACAAAATGTCTGTTCTAGTTCTGTGAAAAATATTGGTATTTTCAGAGGGATTGCATTCAATCTGTAGATTACTTTGGGTAGTATAGACATTCTAAAAATATTTGTTCTTCTGATCCGTGAGCATGGAATGTCTTTCCATCTCTTTGTGTCATCTTCAATTTCTTTCATCAGTGTTTTATAATTTTCAGAGTACAGTTATTTCACCTCTTTGGTTAGGTTAATTCTCAGGTATCTTATTATTTTGGTTGCAATTGTAAATGGGATTGTTTTCTTAATTTGGATAAAATAGACTTTAAAAAAGACTGTAATAACATACAAAGAAGGACACTACTTAAGGGAACAATCCAACAAAAAAATTAACAATTGTAAATATTTATGCACCCAACATGGGAGCAATCAAATACATATAGCAGTTAATAACAACATAAAGGAAGTAATTGATAGTAATACAATAATAGTAGGGGACATTAATACCCCACTTACATCAAAGGATACATCATCCAGACAGAAAATCAACAAGGAAACAGTGGCTTTTAATGACACACTGGACCAGATGGATCTAACAGATATTATCAGAACATTGCATTCTAAAACAGCAGATAACACATTCCTTTCAAGTGCACACGGAACATTCTCCAGAATATATCACAAAACAAGTCTCAACAAATTAAAAAACATGGAAGTAATACCATACATCTTTTCTTATCACAATGCTAAGAAACTAACAATCAACCACAAGAAAAAATCTTGAAGGTTAAATAGCATGCTACTAAACAATGAATGGATAAACCAAGAAATCAAAGGGGAAATAAAAAAAATACCATAAACAAATGAAAATCAAAACACAATGGTTCAAAACTTCTGGGATGCAACAAAAGCAGTTCTAAGAGGGAAGATTATAGCAATACAGACCTACCTCAAGAAGCAAGAAAAATCTCAAATAAACAACCTATCCTTACACCTCAAGGAAAAAAAACCCAAATCCAGTCAAAGGAAGGAAATAATAAAGATCAGAGCAAAAATAAATGAAACAGAAACTAAAAAATGATAGAAGAGATAAATGAAACCAGGAGCTGGTTCATTGAAAAGATCAAAAAATTGATAAAACCTTTAGCCAGATTCATTAAAAAAAATGACTGAGGGCTCAAATAAACAATATCAGAAATGAAAGAGGCAAAATAACAACCAACATCAGAGAAATACAAAGGATTATAAGAGAATGTAATGAAAAATTATATGCCAACAAATTGGATAACCTAGAAGAAATGGATAAATTCCTAGGAATATATAACCTCCCAAAACCAAATTGGGAAGAAATAGAAAATTTGAAAAAACTAATTACCAGACTGAAATAGACTGAAATCGAATCAGTAAGTTAAAAAACTCCCAACAAACAGGAGGGCGGAGCAAGATGGTAGAGGAGTAGGAGACCTAGATTTCGTCTGGTCTCAGGAATTCAGCTGAATAGGGATCAAACCATTCTGAACACCTACGAACTCAACAGGAGATCGAAGAGGAGAGTAGCAACAACTCTCTGAACAGAGAAGCGACCACTTACTGGAAGGTAGGACGTGCGGAGAAGTGAATCCAAGGTGATATTCGGGAGGATAGATGGCGGGGGAGG
This sequence comes from Callorhinus ursinus, assembly GCF_003265705.2. Classification (NCBI taxonomy): domain Eukaryota; kingdom Metazoa; phylum Chordata; class Mammalia; order Carnivora; family Otariidae; genus Callorhinus; species Callorhinus ursinus. The sequence goes on from NW_027400121.1 coordinate 3,662, forward strand.
GGCCTCCGCCGGCCGCTTCTGGCAAGTGATTGAGCACCAGAGCACAAAATCGGAACTTTTAGAAGTCGGCTCTGCTGAGGGACGTCGCTGCAGTGGCTAAGCAGGGGGTGCAATCCTCCCGGGACAGTGTGGTCTCAGGACCCTCGGGGTCACAGAAAGACCAGGGGTGCCTGAGTGCGGCAGAGCTCCCAGGTATCAGAGCGGGGAAGCCGGCTGCAGAGATGGAGCCGAGTCACGGACTCTCAGCTCGGGGTTGCCATAAACTGTGATCCGCGGCCCAGTCGGGCCACTACTCCCCCAGCAGGGACCCAACAAGCGGCAGAGCCGGGGAGACTCCCCTTCCTTCCCGGGGAGGAGCGGCGCAGAAACGCAGTGCAGGGATCTGCTGGGTTTGGAGACTCCACACAGGGTCGGGCAGAGATAGCAACGCTCGGTCACAGGCCGGGTAAGCACGGAGTGCGGCCGGAGACCAGGGAGACGGGAGTGACTGCTTTTCTCTGGGGGCGCACTGAGGAGCGGGGCCCCGAGTTCTCAGCTCCTCTGGGTGGAGATTGGGAGGCCACCATTTTTGCCCTGGTCCTCCAAAGCTGTACCGAGAGCTTGCAGGGAACAAAAGCTCCTGAGAGCAAACCCGAGCAGCTTGCTTAGCCCGGACCATCAAGGGTGGGGCAATTCCGCCTCCGACAAAGACATTTGGAAACCACAGCAACAGGCCCCTCCCCCAGAAGATCAGCACGAACAGCCAGCAAGCCAAGACCAAGTTTACCGATCAAGGAGAACGGGAGAACTCCAGAGCTAGGGGAATAATGCACATAGAATTCATGGCTTTTTTTTACCATGATTCATTAGTTCATCAAAGTTAATTTTTGTTAACTTTTTTTTTATTTTTCTTTTTCCCTTTTTCAACCAACATCTTATCAATCCTTTTTAAAAAAAAACATTTTTAATTTTTCATTTTTAGAGTCATATTTTATCCCTTCATAGTAGTTACACTTATTTTTGGCATATATCTACAAGTTGTTCTCTCTTTAAAATTTTGAGATACAGTTTCTTCTAACAGATCAAAATATACCCCAAATCACTAGTGTATGGCTTTGTTCTAGTCTCCTGCCTGATCACATTCTCTTCCTTTTTCCTTTTTTTTTCTTAAATCTTCTTTCTTTTTTCAAACAACTTCTTATCTTATCAAGTCCTTTTATAAAATCTTTTATAATTTTCATCTTTACAGTCATCTTCCATCCCTTCATTGTATCAACCCTTATTTTGTACATATATGTCTTTCTTCCTTTAAAATCTTAGGAGGCACTTTTTTCTAACAGACCAAAATACGCCGAAAATCTAGTGTGTGGCACTGATCTAGGCACTAGCCTGATCATATTTGATCATATTCTGCTTTTTTTATATTGTTCTGTTTTTGTTTTTATCTTTTTTTTCTTTTTTTTCTCTTTCTTTTTTCTTTCTTTCCCTTTCTTTTCCCCTGCTTTCAGGTCTTTTCTGATTTGTATACAGTATATTTGCTGGGGACGTTGTAAACCTGTTAGCATTTTGTTCTCTCATTCATCTATTCTCCTCTGGACAAAATGACAAGACGAAAAAAATCACCTCAGCAAAAAGAACAAGAGGTAGTACCGTCGGCCAGGGACCTACTCAATACGGACATTAGTACGATGTCGGACCTAGAGTTCAGAATCAGGACTTTAAAGATACTAGCTGGGCTTGAAAAAAGCGTGGAAGTTATTAGAGAAACCCTTTCTGGAGAAATAAAAGAACTAAAATCTAACCAAGTCGAAATCAAAAAGGCTATTGATGAGGTGCAATCAAAAATGGGGGCACTAACTGCTAGGATAAATGAGGCAGAAGAGAGAATCAGCGATATAGAAGACCAAATGATGGAAAATAAAGAGCTGAGAAAAAGAGAGATAAACAACTACAGGATCACGAGGGCAGAATTCGAGAGATAAGTGATACGATAAGACGAAACAACATTAGAAAAATTGGGATCCCAGAAGAAGGAGAGAGAGAGAGGGGGGCAGAAGGTATATTGGAGCAAATAATAGCAGAGAACTACCCTAATGTGAAGAAGGAAACAGGCATCAAAATCCAGGAGGCACAGAGAACCCCTCTCAAAATCAATAATAATAGGTCAACACCCCGACATCTAATAGTAAAACTTACGAGTCTCAGAGACAAAGAGAAAATCTTGAAAGCAGCTCGGGAGAAGAGATATGTAAACTACAATGGTAGAAACATTAGATTGGCAACAGAGCTATCCACAGAGACCCGGCAGGCCAGAAAGGACTGGCAAGATATCTTCAGAGCACTAAACGAGAAAAATATGCAGCCAAGAATACTATATCCAGCTAGGCTATCATTGAAAATAGAAGGAGAGATAAAAAGCTTCCAGAACAAACAAAAACTAAAGGAATTTGCAAACACGAAACCAGCCCTCCAAGAAATATTGA
>NW_027400122.1:0-6123 GCF_003265705.2 Callorhinus ursinus
TGTCTGCCATGACGGTGCTATTTGTCTCCCTCTCTCAGGGATATTGTTGGGAGGGAGGGAAGGAAGGCTGAGGCTGGGACACGAAGGCCCTCCAAGACGGTGACATGGGTTGCCAGGAGAAAGTCCCTTTGGCTGGAAGGCATGGCCATCGCTTTCATCCCACCTAGACAGCCTCTTCTCAGGCAGGAGGGATCGAGCAGCCTGGCATTGGGTGTGGTGCAGAAATGGTCCTGTTCTCACACAAGCTGTATTGCTGGTGTATTTACCCCCGCGTTGTTTTTTTCATCACTGGGTTTCCAGTCCCCTGGAGGTGTTCAACGAGTACTTGGTAAATAATTGAATGACTGGCTGAATGAAAATACCCTTTTGTGGACTTTAAAACTTTTTTTTTTTTTTAAGGATTTTATTTATTTATTAGAGAGAGAGAATGAGAGATAGAGAGCACGAGAGGGAAGAGGGTCAGAGGGAGAAGCAGACTCCCTGCTGAGCAGGGAGCCCGGTGCGGGACTCGATCCCGGGACTCCAGGATCATAACCTGAGCCGAAGGCAGTCGTTCAACCAACTGAGCCACCCAGGCGCCCCTTTTGTGGACTTTAAGTGCAGGGTCCTAGATTCAGTGGCCACTCAATAAGTGGTTGATTGGTGATGTTCTATTTCAACTCAATTTACCTACAGAGCTTAGAGCCTGGTGTTGCCTGCTTTGGCATTGCATCGTCTTTATGATGAATGAGGCGTGGTGCTTAGGGCTGCCCACACCAGCACCCTATAGCGATGAGGTTATAGATATCTACACAGTGCAGTGAAAGGCAGTGGCTCTCTGGGGCTTCACCTGGGAAGCCCCAGAGGTCCAGAAAGTGCCAGGAAGTCACTGTTGACTGTAAAAGAACAAATGGATCCATTCTTTCAGCTTATCATGGAGCAAAAACCCAGACACAACCATATCTAGCTCTGCTAAGCCAACACCTTCACTGAGGTCTGGCTCTTCAGGGCTTATCCAGAAAACCCAGAACGGTGTTTACATTTCCTTCTAAGTCCTTCTCTGGGGCTGCACAGCAAGTGAGCACCTCTTATTTACTGTATGGCTCCAGGTTCCCCGGCGCCTGTGTGGGGCAGAAGGTACAGCTCCATGTGCCACTGGCAAGCTTTCCCTGAGTGACAGCAGAGCTGTGCTTTGCATTTGGTCCTGTCTCATATGCAATTGTCATGTGTATATGATCAAGAGTGTGCCAAAGAAGTCCTTTCACCTGTGCCATCTCACGTCCATGTGGGGTTGCAAGTATAGCCACGTTGTATCCCGTTTTCATCTGGCAAATAATTAATTGTATGCAAGTGAGTATTCGAGGGGTAATTATCCTGGTTGCTGATGAATTTACCAGTCTCTGTAACTGCTCAGGTGAGTGATAACTGATCACAGAAGTGAGGATTGGGGCAAACCGAAAGGACCAAATTTCAGGTCTTGATGATGAAGAGGTAAGAGATAAGATTGAAACTATGACCAGGGTGATGGGAAACCAGGGCTGGATTCACATAAAGTGGGGTGCACCTGAGTGCGATGATTTCTGAAAGCTTAAGAACTTTAGTTTTGACCACCAGCCTTTGGAATAGATATTTTATGAGCTCTTATGAAGGTGGCCTCAGGCTGTGCCTCTTCCCAGCAAGGTGAGCACAGCTTGTCTGCATCTCTGAGTTGTGATGCGTATAAAGCCTAACTTGTAAATGCTTCTTAGGAACAAATAATATCAAATTATTGAAATAGTAGTGCATTTTCCAAAAGCCTCTCCCACACCCTCTGCTCCACCTGCTAAATTTGCTCGGGGCATTGCACTGTTCAGCATTTAGAACACTCCAATCATTTGAGGGGAAAGTGACCTTCCCCCAGGTTGGAGAACCTTCTGCTGTGACCTAATGAGGACATTCCCTTTAGATCTGAGAGCCAGGAACTCTTTCTCCTCTGGAACTTGATGTTCTCTTGATGTCTGCTGACCAGCATGGCTCTCCGGCTCTTGTGCATGCCTTCACGTAGAATGGCCCATCAACAATCAAATTCCATTTTTCAGATGTGCCCATGCAATGAAGAGACTAATTCCGTAGCTGCACCTGAAAATCAGCCTCATTGCTATTGTTATGCATCCTATGTTGAAATTAGATTCCCCTTTTCTCTTTGAGCTTATTAAGTAAATGTCTTAGGGTAAAACAAGGCCTTTCCCTGCTGTATGTCACTGCCTCCTACTTCCTTAACATTGCCCCGAACACTACTGGGTTGTAGACTCTACCACCTCCAGCCCAGGTGCTCAGAAGAGCCTTCTTTCCCTGCCTTCTCCAAAGCCTCCCATGTTAACCATGGCCTTCGCCATCTGCTCCCCTATTAAAGAAACTTCAGTGACCCCCACTCACTACTGACCCCAGTCTAAACTCCAGAGCCTGGCATTTAAGAGTCTTCCTAATTAATACCTAACTGCCCTTACTAGGCTCATGTCCATTTACAGACTATTTAAGCCCCACGCTACCATCAGAGAAACTTACAATTTCCAAATACACATTATACTTTCATGGTTCACACTCACCCAATTCTCCACGTCCTTTTCACCTCTTGAGGTCCTCCCCAGTCCTTGAGGCTGAGTTCATGTGTTCCTTCCCTACAAAGTACTTCCTTTAGGAAAGTATTCCCTCATGCAAATTCCTTGTTGTTGTTGTAATTTGACTTTAAGACATAACTTATACAAGTATTACATCTTCATTGTGGAAAATTTTAAAAAGTGAAACATTAAGAAAATAAATTCTTATCTTTATCTCCCAAAGATAACTTCATCTCAGTAGAACGTCCTGGTGTGTCCACTTCCAGACTTTTCCTGTATACATATGCACACACATCTCACATATTCTCTGTCACCTACTTGGTCATTCTTGGGTATTGTTTTGAATTGTAGATCTTATATAAGTGCAATGCAGTCTATACCACACTGTAATTTTCCCACAGATGGCAATTCTTTTTATTTCCCACAGCACAGAGTACAGTCATATAAATGTTTGTTGAAAATCAAGATGAATCAATATATTTCCCTGAACACCTGGGGAACTCTAAATAAACATTATCCACCTGGCAATTAGGAGCTGTCGTAAGAAATAATTTATTTTATTTGATGAGCTACTTTTATTAGTTAATTCTTCTTCTTCTTCTTCTTCTTCTTCTTCTTCTTCTTCTTCTTCTTTTGAGAGAGGAAGATAGACCACGAGGAGTGGGTGAGAGGCAGAGGGAAAGGGAGAGAGAATCTTAAGCAGGCTTCACGCCCAGTGCAGAGCCCAACTCAGGGGGCTCAATCTCATGACCCTGAGATCATGACCTGAGCCAAAATCAAGAGTCCGATGCTTAACCAACTGAACCACCCAGGAACCCCTTTTATTACTTAATTGTGATGAAATATTCAGGTTCTGAACTCTGTAAGGTCTTGGAGAGCCAATAACCTAAGCCAAAGAATAGTTGATTGCTAGGTAGTTACTAGATTCGCAGTTGATTGCTAGGTACTTACTAGATTCACAGTTGATGGCTAGGTATTTACTAGAGTCACAGACTCCCACTCTCAGCTTTTGTTTTTATTTTTATTTTTTATTTTTAAATTTTTAATTGAAGTGTAGTTGACATATATTAGTTTAAGGTGTGCAACATAGTGATTTGACAATTATAAACATTACTCAATGCTCATCATGGTAAGTGTAGTTACCATCTGTCCCCATATAACATTATTACAATATTACTGACCATATTGCCTATGCTCTACTTTCATCCCTGTGACTTATTTATTTTACAAGTGGAAATTTGTCCCTCTTAATCCCTTTCACCTATTTCACCTAACTCCCCATCGCCTCCCCTCTGGCAACCACCAGTTCTCTGTATTTATGAGTCTCTTTCTATTTTTTGTTGTAGTGGTTGTTATTTGTTTGTTTGGCTCTTTAGATTCCACAGAAGTGAAATCATATGGTATTTGTCTTTCTCCATCTGACTTATTTTAATTAGCATGATATGATACACTCTAGGTCTACCCATGTTGTCACACTTTTTTTTTAAGATTTTATTTATTTATTTGACAGAGAGAGAGACACAGCGAGAGAGGGAACACAAGCAGGGGGAGTGGGAGAGGGAGAAGCAGGCTTCCCGCCGAGCAGGGAGCCCGATGTGGGGCTCAATCCCAGGATCCCAGGATCATGACCGGAGCCGAAGGCAGACATTTAACGACTGAACCACCCAGATGACCCCCCCATGTTGTCACACTTGACACGATCTCATTCTTTTTTATGTCTGAGTAATATTCCATTATATATACCATCGCTTCTTTATCCATTCATCTATCGATGGACACTTGGGCTACTTCCATATCTTGGCTATTGTAAATAATATCACAATAAACATAGAGGTGCATATATCTTTTCACATTAGCGTTTTTGCCTTCTTTGGGTAGATACCCAAAAGTGGAGTTACTGGGTCTTGTGATACTTCTACTTTTAGGTTTCTGAGGAACTTCCATACTGTTTTACAGAGTGGTTGCACCAATTTACATTTTCACCAACAGTGCATGAGGGTTCCTTTTTCTCCGCATCCTTGCCAACACTCGTACTTCTTGTCTTTTTGATACCAGCCATTCTGACCAATTTGAGGTGATGTCTTATTGTGGTTTTGATTTGTACTTCCCTGATGATTAGTGATGTTGCCACTCTTATCTGCCTGACAGAAGTGGGGAAGACATAGGAGATATAGGGTCCTGGGTAAGAGAGTGTTCTGGAAACTCTTGTTCCTAGTTCAGCTCTTGATGTCTCAAATAAGGAGGCAAGCTCCCATCTCCAGACCTTCCATAACTTGCACTCACTATACGGTTTTTAGTTGAGAAACCAAGGGTTACAAATATTAAAAGTATTATCTGGCCTTAGTTTTGCTTTCTTCCTATGCCCTCAGAAGCCAGTTCTTTAGCCCAGCTCTGAAGGAAATGCCCAAAACCTGTTTTTCAAGGGAGGCTAGTGTGGTTGCCATGTGTTTATTTAGAAAATATCTTCACAAGAGTGGAATGGCTGTTCAAGAGCCGAGCTGCCCAGTTCAATTTTTCAGATGACTCATGTGGTAAAAGCTGAACTGACCCATGGGCGCCAGCAACCCAGAGCAAGCCTGGTAGGTGAGGTGCTACCCTGGCATTGGTTTGGATGGGTGAATCAATGCTGTCACATCCCTTTTTTTAGGAGCCATGGAAAAGGAAAGAAATGTGGCTTCCAGAGCCACTGAAAAGCATTCCTTAGGAAGTGGGGGACAATTCTATGATGGGATCATTTGGAGTCCGGCAACACAAATTGAAAAGGAAGGTCTGAGACTCATGAACTATGAAGATGCTGATAGATTGTTTTGTTGTCCTTGTTGTTAACATGTTTTGGAAATAATACTTTTTCCTTTTTTACCAATTCAAAGTAAAGTGCAGAAAAAAAGAGCAATTACAACTTACTTAGAGAAAGTGTGTGTTTATGGGGAGGAAGAAGGGGAATTAATGGCCCATTATTTTAGAGGCATATCTTATAGGGACATTATTATTTTTTAAAAATCCTGTAAATGTGAAGCCAAGTTCAAAATAACCAAATGGGAAACACCCAGTTCTTCGGGGAGACAGTCTGGTAGTGGCGATTTCTTGCGTAAATTAAAATAGATCTTAATGAATCTCAGCCACAGGGACTGGGCTATTGTTTTGTCTGAGCAATTCTGTAGAAGTTTGACATATGCTGTGGGAAATCATGATTGATGCATTTTCCCAGGTGAGTTAGTGCCTGTCAAGGAATGGTACCTTTTTCTCCAGGACAGGATAATGAAAGACGTCTCCAGGATAGGAATTTTCCTCCTCAGAAGCATAATAGTCGGGATGCCGTGTTTTATGGAAAGGAGTTCACCCAATGAGGCCTTCTGTTCCCATTCATCAGGCTCCTAATATTAAGTAGCTGCTCTCTACAAGCCACTGTACTTACTGTTATGATGTGTGTCTTGGTTGAAAACCATTTTCATGGAGTCCCCTGTGATGCAACTCGTGGAGCCCAGGTCAGCCTCTGTCCTTCTGTGTGATTCAAGAACCTCTTCCACTTCTCTCTCTCAGGGCCCCC
>NW_027400123.1:0-6119 GCF_003265705.2 Callorhinus ursinus
TAGCCTGGTGATGGGTATTAAGGAGGGCACCTTCTGCGTGGAACACTGGGTGTTACGCACAAACAACGAATCATGGAACACTACATCAAGAACTAATGATGTAATGTATGGTGATTAACATAACAATAAAAATTTTTTAAAAAAAGAGGCCATGCCAGTCTTTAGGTCAACATTTTATAGATAGCCTTATTGCTTACACATCTGACATAGAAATCCAGTGTTCAAAGCTGTTCTACACTATCCTGCTACTAGGAAGAAAATAAACTGGAAGCTGGCTTGTCAAAATTCAGTTATGATAAGCAACTCTTTCTGGACCAGAACGTGCAGTATTACATCAATAATTCCTATGGAGATAGACATTTGCAGTTCTTGTTTGAATTCTGGCGAAGTTCTTTCCATTGTTCTCACAAAATATTTTACAGATAGAGATGAAGTTAGAATTGAATGGTACGAGCCTTCTTGTACTGTTAGCCATTTGGAAACAGCTATGTAAATGGTCAAAAGGGGAATGAGCTGGTGTGACTGCCAGTGAATTTTCAGGCAGAGGGATTATCTTGGTGGTCTTCTAATGGGCACAGAGGAAGCCGGGCTGGCTGCTTGTTGGGTTCCATAGCCGAGCTCCCAGCAGGACGTGGTGGACACACTGTGTCCTGCTGCACTCATTTTTTCCAGTCAGAAGCAAGGGCTTATGCAGATGCAAAGGGATCTTCATGCCCTTGGTCATGCTAAGGATGCCCCTGCTTCCCCAGAAGAAGAAGCAAAGCACAATAAAATGTAGAGAGAAGTAGAGTGTAATTATTCTGTGCTAGTTCTGGGACAGCTAAATATTGATGTTCTGACCCCTTCTTCTGGAGATGTTTCTGGTATACAGCCTGTGTTCTGTCTAGACCCTGTGTTTTTCCAACTGAACTTCAGTGACTAATGTCACATGAACTCATGGAATAACACATGACTGCTTCTAATCAACTGTCCTACTTTGGAGGCATGGGACTTATATTTTAAGGGTAATTGAGCAGTTATTACTATTTGTATATCTGTTCTATTGAATAATCTGGAGCTAAGTAAAAAATGGGTAGAATTTCAGCTGATTTACCGTGACAAAGGTGACAATAATCTAAGATCATTCTATGGAGAAGCCTTAGAATTCCCATATGCCAGGGAACTGCCTTGAACCAAAACACAGAGGGGCAGTTGCTCCCCCCCCCCCCATGCTATGTGCTTCTTGAGGGAATGTGGGTTTCCCTTTTCTAAATGTTGGGCTTGTTATCTGTCCCTAGGTCTTTCCTCCTTCCTCTCTCCCCTCCAATCTGACCCTCTCTGAATATATAGTCAATCCCCTCTTAATCACTTAACGTTAAACCATAAACTCAGAATTAGGTCTTGCCCACAGTAGATAATTACTTAATCAATTTTTGCTGAATTATGAATTTACACTTACAAGAGGAACCTACTTGGAGTCAAGCAATCCAGCGTTCCTCGCCATTTTGTTTGGCTCCAGTCTCTATGGCAAGTGTTGGGTTCACTTGCAATAGCTAAAAGTGATGGAGCCAGGGTGGGTGAACAAAACCGTGGGCCTGCAGAACTGTCACACTCAAAGGACAAGATGAAGAGAAAGTCGGAGGAAAAATGTGTGTGGCTGTAGCTAGGCGTTTGTGATATCGGACAATTTGTTGTGCAGAACCCACTGGTAAGGGTAGTTTGGAACTCTGTTCCGATGTGGTGGCCTGAGGGAATGAGGAAGGACTCATCACTTACACCCTCTGCCTTCCCATACATCCCTATGGTATGTTTTTTAAATAATTGATAGAATAAATAGAAAATCATTACAAATATAGAAGACCTGAACAAGGCTATAAACAACCAGACTGGTTGACATTTATTGAACACTCCACCCAACAGAATACACATTCTTCCTGAGAGCACATGGAACGTCTACCGAGGTAGATCATGTTAGACGCCATAAAAGAAGTGCCAATAAATTTAAAAGGATTTAAGTCCTAAAACGTGTATTCTCTGATCACAATGGAATTAAAAGAGAGCTCAAGAACAGGAAAATTCTTTATTTTTCTTTTAAGTGTTCCATTTAATGAAATTTGAAAAGTGTATACAGTTGCATAACCAAAGTCACAGTTAAAGAACATTTGTATCCACTGCAGGAAGTTTTTTTGTAGTGAATCCCTTTGCTTTAGTCCCTGTCAGCCACTGATCTAATTTTGTCCAAGAACAGGAAAATTCTTAGTTACCAAATATTTGGAAACTACATAAAACACTTTTAAATGGCCCATGGATCAAAGAAGACCTCCTAAGGGAACTTAGAAAATATTTTGAACAGAAAGAAAATGAAAGCCTGATCTACCAAAATTTGTGGGATGCCACAAAAATAATACTTGGGAGGACACTTATTGAATTAAATGCCTGTAATTTGAAAAGAAAAAAATTTAGAATCAGTGGCCTTACTTTCCACCTTAAGAAACCAAAAGAAGAGCACATTAAACCCAAAGTAAGCAGAAGGGAAATACGTATTTTTTATGTTTTTAAAAATTGAGTTATCATCGACATAGAATGTGTTTGAGGCATATGGGATAATCATTTGATACAGGTAGATACTGAGAAATGATCACCACTATTAGTTTAGTTAACATCCATTACCTCAAATAGTTAGCATTTTTCCCCTTTTGATTAGAAACTTTGGGCGCCTGGGTGGCTCAGTTGGTTAAGCGACTGCCTTCGGCTCGGGTCGTGATCCTGGAGTCCTAGGATTGAGTCCCGCATCGGGCTCCCTGCTCAGCAGGGAGTCTGCTTCTCCCTCTGACCCTCTTCCCTCTCGTGCTCTCTCTCTCTCATTCTCTCTCTCTCAAATAAATAAATAAAATCTTAAAAAAAAAACTTTTAAGATCTATTCTCTTAGCAGCTTCCAAATATACGATACGGTCTTGTTCACTGTAGTCACTATAGTATTTATCTTATAACTGGAAGTTTGTACCTTTTGACAACCTTCACCCATTTTGCCCAAGTCCCATCCCCAGCCTGTGGCAACCACCAATCTGTTCTCTGTATCTGTTAGATTTTTTTTTTTTTAGATCATGTAGAGGTGATCTCACACAGTGTTTGTCTATGTCTGACTTACTTGACTTAACATAATGCTTTCGAGTTTCATCCATATTGTTGAAAATGGCAGGATTTCCTTTCTATGGCTGAATAATAATTGTGTATGTGGGTGTATAAATATGTCACATTTGCTTTATTCATCATCCATTGATGGACAGTTAGGTTGTTTCCATGTCTTATCTATTATAAATAATGCTGCAATGAACATGGGGGTGCAGTTAACTTTTTGAAATAGTGGTTTTATTTCCTTTGGGCAAATACTCCAAAATAGACTTGCTGGATCATAGTTTGGATCATTTTTAACTTTTTGAAGAACCTCCATTCTCTTTTTCACTGTGGCTGTACCAGTTTACATTTCCACCATCACTACACAAATATTCCCTTTTTTCCCCCACCTTCACTCATGATTAGAATATTTTACTCCTGTCACATTTTTATGTAAAATTAATGTATTCCAAATTATCTTTTAAAATTACATACAATGCATTTTGTTAAGGTGCAAAATAATGATTATTGGTCTAAACAGTTTTATGAAATGTCCTGAGTCTTTACTACACTATTGTACTAGTATTTTTCTTTCTTCTTTTCAGTCGATAAATTTGACATTTAACATTGAATAAATTGAAGGTGTACTTTTGTCCTCTTACTTTGATACATCTATATGGTTATCGTTGTGATGATATTTATCACATTACATATTTACTGTACAATATTGTTTAATAAACCATATAATAAATATAGCTATTTTAGTACCTATTATAAATTTGTAACCTTAAACACCATTAGTCTTATCCCTCTATTCCCTGGTAAATACCATTTTACTCTTTTTTTATTTTTTTAAGATTTTATTTATTTGTCAGAGAGTGCACAAACAGGAGGAGGGGCAGGCAGAGGGAGAAGCATGCTCCCTGCTGAGCAGAGACCCTGGGATTGTGACCTGAGCTGAAAGCAGACGCTTAACTGACTGAGCCACCCAGGCGTCCCTCCTATCTGATTTTATTTCATTTTTTTAAAAAGATTTATTTATTTATTTGACAGAGAGAGACACAGCGAGAGAGGGAACACAAGCAGGGGGAGTGGGGGAGGAGAAGCAGGCTCCCCGCCGAGCAGGGAGCCCGATGCGGGGCTCGATCCCAGGACCCTGGGTTCATGACCTGAGCCGAAGGCAGACGCTTAATGACTGAGCCACACAGGCGCCCCTCCTGTCTGATTTTATATGAGTCCTTTTCTTTTTCTTTTCTTTTTTTCTCTTTTCTTTCTTTTTGAGGAGTCTGGCTGAAGGTCTATCAATTTTCTTTTAAAAGCACAAGTCTTGGTTTCATTGATTTTTTTTTCTATTGTTTTTTAGTCTCGATTTGCTTCTGCTCTGATCTTTATTTTTCCTTCCTTCTACTAACCAGATCTTCTGGCTGGAATAAAATCAAATTTACACAAGATGGGTTAACAGGAGAAAAAAACCAAAATTTATTATGTGCACATCGAGGCCCAATAATGAAATTTGACCTAAAGAAATGACCAAGGCAGGCAGTTTACATATATTTTAAACAAAGAGACAATAAATTTGTGAGGAATTTATGGGATATGGAAAATAGGTGTTGGGGAGCTTTAATTACTAAGAAATTCTAAGAATTTGGTATGAGGTAGTAGATGAGTAAAAAGGTAACAGGTTTGTTTTTAGTTTTCTCAACATTATTTTTTTTTTAAGATTTTATTTTATTTTATTTTTAATTTTTTTATTGTTATGTTAATCACCATATATTACATCATTAGTTTTTGGTGCAGTGTTCCATGATTCATTGTTTGTTCATAACACCCAGTGCTCCATGCAGAACGTGCCTTCCTCAATACCCATCACCAGGATAACCCATCCCCCTCCCCCCCTCCCCTCTAGAACCCTCAGTTTGTTTTTCAGAGTCCATCATCTCTCATGGTTTGTCTCCCCCTCTGACATACTCCCCTTTTCTTCCTCTCCTGTTATCTTCTTCTTTTTCTTTTTTCGTAAAATATGTTGCGTTATTTGTTTCAGAAGTACAGATCTGTGATTCAACAGTCTTGCACAATTCACAGCGCTCACCGTAGCACATACCCTCCCCAATGTCTATCACCCAGCCACCCCATGCCTCCCACCCCCAACCACTCCAGTAACACTCAGTTTGTTTCCTGAGATTAAGAATTCCTCATATCAGTGAGGTCATGTGATACATGTCTTTCTCTGATTGACTTATTTCACTCAGCATAACACCCTCCAGTTCCATCCACGTCGCTGCAAATGGCAAGATCTCATTCCTTTTGATGGCTGCATAATATTCCATTGTGTATATATACCACCTCTTCTTTATCCATTCATCTGTCGATGGGCATCTTGGCTCTTTCCACAGTTTGGCTATTGTGGACATTGGTGCTATAAACATTGGGGTACACGTACCCCTTCGGGTCCCTACATTTGTATCTTTGGGGTAAATACCCAGTAGTGCAATTGCTGGATCGAACGGTAGCTCTAATTTCAACTGTTTGAGGAACCTCCATACTGTTTTCCAGAGTGGTTGCACCAGCTTGCATTCCCACCAACAGTGTAGAAGGGTTCCCCTTTCTCCACATCCCCGCCAACATCTGTTGTTCCCTGACTTGTTAATTTTAGCCATTCTGACGGGTGTGAGGTGGTATCTCATTGAGGTTTTGATTTGGATTTCCCTGATGCCGAGCGAAGTTGAGCACTTTTTCATGTGCCTGTTGGCCATTTGGATGTCTTCTTTGGAGAAATGTCTGTTCATGTCTTCTGCCCATTTCTTGATTGGATTATTTGTTCTTTGGGTGTTGAGTTTGATAAGTTCTTTATAGATTTTGGATACTAGCCCTTTATCTGATATGTCATTTGCAAATATTTTCTCCCCTTCTGTCGGTTGTCTTTTGGTTTTGTGGACTGTTTCTTTTGCTGTGCAAAAGCTTTTTATCTTGATGAAATCCCAATAGTTCATTTTTGCCCGGGCTTCCCGTGCCTTTGGCGATGTTTC
>NW_027400124.1:0-6117 GCF_003265705.2 Callorhinus ursinus
TGTTGGGAGATTGTGGATGACTGCTTCAATTTCTTTAGTGGCTATAGGTCTGTTCAGGTTTTCTATTTCTTCGTGGTTCGGTTTTGGTAGTTGATACGTCTCTAGGAATGCACCCATTTCTTCCAGGTTATCTAATTTGCTGGCATAGAGTTGCTCAAAATATGATCTTAAATTGTTGGTATTTCCTTGGTGTTGGTTGTGATCTCTCCTCTTTCATTCATGATTTTGTTGATTTGGGTCCTTTCTCTTTTCTTTTGGATAAGTCTGGCCAGGGGTTTGTCAATCTTGTTAATTCTTTCCAAGAAGCAGCTCCTAGTTTCGTTGATCTGTTCTATTGTTCTTTTGGTTTCTAGTTCCTTGATTTCTGCTCTGATCTTTAGGATTTCTCTTCTCCTGCTGGGTTTAGGCTTTATTTGCTGTTCTTTCTCCAGCTCCTTTAGGTGTAGTGTTAGGTTGTGTATTCGGGACCTTTCTTGTTTCTTGAGAAAGGCTTGTATTGCTCTATACTTTCCTCTCAGGACTGCCTTTGCTGTATCCCAGAGATTTTGAACAGTTGCGTTTTCATTTTCATTGGTTTCCATGAATTTTTTTAATTCTTCTTGAATTTCCTGGTTGACCCATTCATTCTTTAGTAGGATGCTCTTTAGCTTCCATGTATTTGAGTTCTTTCCGACTTTCCTCTTGAGATTGAGTTCTAGTTTCAAAGCATTGTGGTCTGAAAATATGCAGGGAATGATCCCAAACTCTGGATACTGTTGGAGACCTGATTTGTGACCTAGGATGTGCTCAATTCTGGAGAATGTTCCATGGGCACTAGAGAAGAATGTGTATGGCGTTGCTTTGGGATGGAATGTTCTGAATATGTCTGTGAAGTCCATTGGGTCCAGGGTGTCATTTAAAGTCTTTATTTTCCTGTTGATCTCTTGCTTAGATGATCTCTGCATTTCAGTCAGGGGGGTGTTAAAGTCCCCCACTATGATTGTATTGTTGTCAATGTGTTTCTTCGCTTTTGTTATTAATTACCTGATATAATTGGCTGCTCCCCGGTTAGGGGCATAAATATTTACAATTGTTCGATCTTCTTGTTGGATAGACCCTTTAAGGAGGATATAGTGTCCTTCCTCGTCTCTTATTACAGTCTTTGTTTTAAAATCTAATTTGTCTGATCTAAGGATTGCCACCCCAGCTTTCTTTTGGTGTCCATGAGCATGGTAAATGGTTCTCCACCCCCTCGGTTTCAATCTGGGGGTGTCTTTGGGTCTCAAATGAGTCTCTTGCAGACAACATATTGATGGGTCTTGTTTTTTTTTTTCCATTTTTTTTACTGTGATGTTAATCACCATATATTACATCTTTAGTTGTTGATGCAGTGTTCCATGATTCATTGTTTGTTCATAACACCCAGTGCACCATGCAGAATCTGCCCTCTTTAATACCCGTCACCAGGCTAACCTATCCCCCTACCCTCCTCCCCTCTAGAACCCTCAGTTTGTTTTTCAGAGTCCATGTTCTCTCATGGTTCGTCTCCCCCTCTCAATTACTCCCCTTCATTCTGCCTCTCTTGCTATCCTCCTCTTTTTTTAAATTTTGTATTGTTATGTTAATCACCATGTATTCCATAATTTGTTTTGGTGTACTGTTCCATGATGCATTGTTTGTGCATAACACCCAGTGGTCCATGCAGTATGTGCCCTCTTTAATCCCCATCACCAGGCTAACCCATCCCCCTATCCCTCCTCCCCTCCAGAAACCTCAGTTGGTTTCTCAGAGTCCATCATCTCTCCTGGTTCGTCTCCCCCTCTGACTTACTCCCCTTCCTTCTTCCTCTCCTGCTATCTTCTTCTTTTTCTTTTTTCGTAAAATATGTTGCGTTATTTGTTTCCGAAGTCCAGATCTGTGATTCCACAGTCTTGCACAATTCACAGCGCTCACCGTAGCACATACCCTCCCCAAGGTCTATCACCCAGCCAGCCCATCCCTCCCACCCCCAACCACTCCCGTAACACTCAGTTTGTTTCCTGAGATTAAGAATTCCTCATATCAGTGAGGTCTATTTTGGACACTGCTACTATAAACATTGGGGTGTACATACCCCTTCGGTTCCCTACATTTGTATCTTTGGGGTGAATACCCAGTAGTGCCATTGCTGGGTCGAAGGGTAGCTCTATTTTCAACTGAGGAACCTCCATACGGTTTTCCAGAGTGGTTGCACCAGCTTGCATTCCTACCAACAGTGTAGGAGGGTTCCCCTTTCTCCACATCCCCGCCAACATCTGTCGTTCCCTGACTTGTTAATTTTAGCCATGCTGACGGGTGTGAGGTGGTATCTCATGGAGGTTTGGATTTGGATTTCCCGGATGCCGAGCGATGTGGAGCACTTTTTCATGTGCCTGTTGGCCATTTGGATGTCTTCTTTGGAAAAAGGTCTGTTCATGTCTTCTGCCCATTTCTGCATTGGATTATTTGTTCTTCGGGTGTTGTGTTGGATCCGTTCTTTGTAGATATTGGATACTAGCCCTTTATCTGCTCTGTCATTTGGAAATATTTTCTCCTATTCTGTCGGTTGTCTTTTGGTTTTGTGGACTGTTTCTTTTGCTGTGCAAAAGGTTTTTATCTTGATTAAATCCCAATAGTTCATTTTTGGCCTGGCTTCCCGTGCCTTTGGTGATGTTTCCAGGAAGAAGTTGCTGCGGCTGAGGCCGAAGAGGGTGCTACCTGTGTTCTCCTTTAGGATGTTGATGGACTCCTCTCTCACGTTTAGGTCTTTCAACCATTTGGAGTCGATTGTGTGTGTGGTGTAAGGAAATGGTCCAGTTTCATTCTTCTGCGTGTGGCTGTCCAATTTTCCCAACACCATTTGTTGACGAGACTGTCTTTTTTCCATTGGACCTTCTTTCCTGCTTTGTCAAAGATAAGTTGACCATAGAGTTGAGGGTCCATTTCTGGGCTCTCGATTCTGCTCCATTGATCTATGTATCTGTTTTTTGTGCCAGTACCATACTGTCTTGATGATGACAGCTTCGCCATAGAGCCGGAAGTCCGGAATCGTGATGCCGCCAGCTTTGCTTTTCTTTTTCAGTATTCCTCGGGCTATTCGGGGTCTCTTCTGGTTCCATACAAATTTTAGGATTATTTGTTCCATTTCTTAGAAAAAAGTGGATGGTATTTTGATGGGGATTGCATTGAATGTGTAGATTGCTCTAGGTAGCATTGACATCTTCACAATGTTGTTTCTTCCAATCCAGGAGCGGGGAACGCTTTTCCATTTCTTTGGGTCTTCTTCAATTTCTTTCCTGAGGGTTTTATAGTTTTCTGAGTACAGATCCTTTGCCTCTTTGGTGAAATTTATTCCTAGGTATCTTATGGTCTTGGGTGCAAGTGTCAGTGGGATCGACTCCTTAATTTGTCTCTCTTCTGTCTTGTTGTTGGTGTATAGGAATGCCACTGATTTCTGTGCCTTGATTTTATATCCTGCTACTTGACTGAATTCCTGTATGAGTTCTAGCAGTTTTGGGGTGGAGTCTTTTGGGTTTTCCACATACACTATCCTATCATCTGCAAAGAGTGAGAATTTGACTTCCTCTTTGCCGATTCGGATGCCTTTGATTTCTTTTTGTTGTCTGATTGCTGTGGCTAGGATTTCTAATACTATGTTGAATAGCAGTGGTGAGAGTGGACATCCCTGCCGCGTTCCTGACCTTAGGGGAAAAGCTCTCAGCTTTTCCCCATTGAGAATGATATTCTCTGTAGGTTTTTCATAGATGGCTTTTATGATATTGAGGTATGTACCCTCTATCCTTATACTCTGAGGAGTTTTCGTCAAGAAAGATCCTGTACTTTGTTAAATGCTTTTTCTGCATCTATTGAGAGGATCATATGAGTCTTGTTCTTTCTTTTGTTAATGTATTGTATCACACTGACTGATTTGCGGATGTTGAACCATCCTTGCAGCGCAGGGATAAATCCCACTTGGTCATGGTGAATAATCCTTTTCATGGACTGTTGGATCCTATTGGCTAGTATTTTGGTGAGAATGTTTGCATCCATGTTCATCAAGGATATTGGTCTGTAATTCTCCTTTCTGATGGGGTCTTTGTCTGGTTTGGGGATCAAGGGAATGCTGGCCTCAGAAAATGAGTTTGGAAGTTTTCCTTCCATTTCTATTTTTTGGAACAGTTTCAGGAGAAGAGGTATGAATTCTTCTTGAAATGTCGGATAGAATTCCCTGGGTAGCCATCTGGCCCTGGGCTTTTATTTGTTGGGAGATTGTGGATGACTGCTTCAATTTCTTTAGTGGCTATAGGTCTGTTCAGGTTTTCTATTTCTTCGTGGTTCGGTTTTGGTAGTTGATACGTCTCTAGGAATGCACCCATTTCTTCCAGGTTATCTAATTTGCTGGCATAGAGTTGCTCAAAATATGATCTTAAATTGTTGGTATTTCCTTGGTGTTGGTTGTGATCTCTCCTCTTTCATTCATGATTTTGTTGATTTGGGTCCTTTCTCTTTTCTTTTGGATAAGTCTGGCCAGGGGTTTGTCAATCTTGTTAATTCTTTCCAAGAAGCAGCTCCTAGTTTCGTTGATCTGTTCTATTGTTCTTTTGGTTTCTAGTTCCTTGATTTCTGCTCTGATCTTTAGGATTTCTCTTCTCCTGCTGGGTTTAGGCTTTATTTGCTGTTCTTTCTCCAGCTCCTTTAGGTGTAGTGTTAGGTTGTGTATTCGGGACCTTTCTTGTTTCTTGAGAAAGGCTTGTATTGCTCTATACTTTCCTCTCAGGACTGCCTTTGCTGTATCCCAGAGATTTTGAACAGTTGCGTTTTCATTTTCATTGGTTTCCATGAATTTTTTTAATTCTTCTTGAATTTCCTGGTTGACCCATTCATTCTTTAGTAGGATGCTCTTTAGCTTCCATGTATTTGAGTTCTTTCCGACTTTCCTCTTGAGATTGAGTTCTAGTTTCAAAGCATTGTGGTCTGAAAATATGCAGGGAATGATCCCAAACTCTGGATACTGTTGGAGACCTGATTTGTGACCTAGGATGTGCTCAATTCTGGAGAATGTTCCATGGGCACTAGAGAAGAATGTGTATGGCGTTGCTTTGGGATGGAATGTTCTGAATATGTCTGTGAAGTCCATTGGGTCCAGGGTGTCATTTAAAGTCTTTATTTTCCTGTTGATCTCTTGCTTAGATGATCTCTGCATTTCAGTCAGGGGGGTGTTAAAGTCCCCCACTATGATTGTATTGTTGTCAATGTGTTTCTTCGCTTTTGTTATTAATTACCTGATATAATTGGCTGCTCCCCGGTTAGGGGCATAAATATTTACAATTGTTCGATCTTCTTGTTGGATAGACCCTTTAAGGAGGATATAGTGTCCTTCCTCGTCTCTTATTACAGTCTTTGTTTTAAAATCTAATTTGTCTGATCTAAGGATTGCCACCCCAGCTTTCTTTTGGTGTCCATGAGCATGGTAAATGGTTCTCCACCCCCTCGGTTTCAATCTGGGGGTGTCTTTGGGTCTCAAATGAGTCTCTTGCAGACAACATATTGATGGGTCTTGTTTTTTTTTTTCCATTTTTTTTACTGTGATGTTAATCACCATATATTACATCTTTAGTTGTTGATGCAGTGTTCCATGATTCATTGTTTGTTCATAACACCCAGTGCACCATGCAGAATCTGCCCTCTTTAATACCCGTCACCAGGCTAACCTATCCCCCTACCCTCCTCCCCTCTAGAACCCTCAGTTTGTTTTTCAGAGTCCATGTTCTCTCATGGTTCGTCTCCCCCTCTCAATTACTCCCCTTCATTCTGCCTCTCTTGCTATCCTCCTCTTTTTTTAAATTTTGTATTGTTATGTTAATCACCATGTATTCCATAATTTGTTTTGGTGTACTGTTCCATGATGCATTGTTTGTGCATAACACCCAGTGGTCCATGCAGTATGTGCCCTCTTTAATCCCCATCACCAGGCTAACCCATCCCCCTATCCCTCCTCCCCTCCAGAAACCTCAGTTGGTTTCTCAGAGTCCATCATCTCTCCTGGTTCGTCTCCCCCTCTGACTTACTCCCCTTCCTTCTTCCTCTCCTGCTATCTTCTTCTTTTTCTTTTTTCGTAAA
>NW_027400125.1:0-6107 GCF_003265705.2 Callorhinus ursinus
TCAGTTTGTTTCCTGAGATTAAGAATTCCTCATATCAGTGAGGTCATATGATACATGTCTTTCTCTGATTGACTTATTTCACTCAGCATAACACCCTCCAGTTCCATCCACTTCGTTGCAAATGGCAAGATCTCATTCCTTTTGATGGCTGCATAATATTCCATTGTGTATATATATCACATCTTCTTTATCCATTCATCTGTCGATGGACATCTTCGCTCTTTCACAGTTTGGCTATTGTGGACATTGCTGCAATAAACATTGGGGTGCACGTACCCCTTTGGATCCCTACATTTGTATCTTTGGGGTAAATACCCAGTAGTGCAATTGCTGGATCAAATGGTAGCTCTAATTTCAACTGTTTGAGGAACCTCCATACTGTTTTCCAGAGTGGTTGCACCAGCTTGCATTCCCACCAACAGTGTAGGAGGGTTCCCCTATCTCCGTATTCCCACCAACATCTGTCGTTTCCTGACTTCTTAATTTTAGCCATTCTGACTGGTGTGAGGTGGTATCTCATTGAGGATTTGATTTGAATTTCCCTGAAGCGGAGCAATGTGGAGCACTTTTTCATGTGTCTGTTGGCCATTTGGATGTCTTCTTTGGAAAAATGTCTGTTCATGTCTTCTGCCCATATCTTGATTGGATTATTTGTTCTTTGGGTGTTGAGTTTGATTTTGGTTACTAGCCCTTTATCTGATATGTAATTTGCAAATATTTTCTCCCATTCTGTCAGTTGTCTTTTGGTTTTGTGCACTGTTTCTTTTGCTGTGCAAAAGCTTTCTATCTTGATGAAAACCCAATAGTTCATTTTTGCCCTTGCTTCTCTTGCCTTTGGCGATGTTTCTAGGAAGAAGTTGCTGCAGCTGAGGTCGAAGAGGGTGCTGCCTGTGTTGTCCTTTAGGATTTTGATGGACTCCTGTCTCACATTTAGGTCTTTCAACCATTTGGAATCTATTTTTGTGTGTGGTGTAAGGAAATGGTCGAGTTTCATTCCTCTGCATGTGGCTGTCCAATTTTCCCAACACCATTTGTTGAAGAGACTGTCTTTTTGCCATTGGACATTCTTTCCTGCTTTGTCAAAAATAAGTTGACCATAGAGTTGAGGGTCCATTTCTGGGCTCTCGATTCTGTTCCATTGATCTATGTGTCTGTTTTTGTGCCAGTACCATACTGTCTTGATGATGACAGCTTTGTAATAGAGCTGGAAGTCCGGAATTGTGACGCTGCCAGCTTTGTTTTTCTTTTTCAACATTCCTCTGGCTATTCAGGGTCTCTTCTGGTTCCATCCAAATTTTAGGATTATTTGTTCCCTTTCTTTGATGAAAGAGGATGGTATTTTGATGGGGATTGCACTGAATGTGTAGATTGCACTAGTTAACATTGACATCTTCACAATGTTTGTTCTTCCAATCCATGAGCATGGAATGTTTTTCCATTACTTTGTGTCTTCCTCAATTTCTTTCATGAGTATTTTATAGTTTTCTGAGTATGGATCCTTTGCCTCTTTGGTTAGATTTATTCCTAGGTATCTTATAGTTTTGGGGATAATTGTAAACGGGATTGACACCTTAATTTCTCTCTCTTCTGTCTTGTTGTTGGTGTATAGGAATGCCACGGATTTCTGTGCATTGATTTTATATCCTGCCACTTTACTAAATTCCTGTATGAGTTCTAGCAGAATTGGGGTGGAGTCTTTTGGGTTTTCCACATACAGTATCATATGATCTGCAAAGAGTGAGAGCTTGACTTCCTCTTTGCCGATTTGGATGCCTTTGATTTCTTTTTGTTGTCTGATTGCTGTGTCTAGGACTTCTAATACTATGTTCAATAGCAGTGGTGATAGTGGACATCCCTGCAGCCTTCCTGACCTTAGGGTCAGGAAGAATTTTGATCAGGAAAGGATGCTGTACTTTGTCAAAGGCTTTTTCTGCATCTATTGAGAGGATCATATGATTCTTACTCTTTCTTTCTTTAATATATTGTATCATGTGGCTTGATTTGCAGATGTTGAACCAACCTTGCAGCCCAGGGATAAATCCCACTTGGTCATGGTGAATAATCCTTTTAATGTACTGTTGGATCCTACTCGCTAATATTTTGGTGAGTATTGTTGCATCCTTGTTCATCAAGGATATTGGTCTGTAATTCTCCTTTTTGATGGGGTCTTTGGCTGGTTTGGGGATCAAGGTAATGGTGGCCTCATAAAATGAGTTTGGAAGTTTTCCTTCCATTTCTATTTTTGGAACAGTTTCAGGAGAATGGGTATTAATTCTTCTTTAAATGTTTGGTAGAATTCCCCTGGGAAGCCATCTGGCCCTGGGCTTTGTTTGTTGGGAGATTTTTGATGAGTGTGTCAATTTCCTTAGTGGTTATAAGTCTGTTCAGGTTTTCTATTTCTTCCTGGTTCAGTTTTGGTAGTTGATACATCTCTAGGAATGCATCCATTTTTTCCAGGTTATCTAATTTGCTGGCATAGAGTTGCTCCTAATATGTTCTTATAATTGTTTGTATGTCTTTGGTGTTAGTTGTGATCTCTCCTCTTTCATTCATGATTTTGTTGATTTGGGTCCTTTCTCTTTTCTTTTTCATAAGTCTGGCCAGGGTTTTATCAATCTTGTTAATTCTTTGAAAGAACCAGCTCCTAGTTTCGTTGATCTGTTTTACTGTTCTTTGGTTTTTATTTCATTGATTTCTGCTCTGATCTTTATTATTTCTCTTCTTCTGCTGGGTTTAGGCTTTATTTGCTGTTTTTTCTCTAGCTCCTTTAGGTGTAGGGTTAAGATGTGTATTTGACACCTTGTTTCTTGAGAAAGGCTTGTATTACTATATACTTTCCTCTTAGGATTGCTTTTGCTGCATCCCAAAGATTTTGAACAGTTGTGTTTTCATTTTCATTCTTTTCCATGAATTTTCTTAGCTCTTCTTTAATTTCCTGGTTGACCCATTCATTCTTTAATGGGATGCTCTTTAGCCTCCATGTGTTTGAGTTCTTTCTGACTTTCCTTTTGTGATTGAGTTCTAGTTTCAAAGCATTGTGGTCTCAAAATATGCAGGGAATAATCCCAATTTTTTGTACCAGTTGAGACCTGATTTGTGACCTAGGATGTGATCTATTCCGGAGAATGTTCCATGGGCACTAGAGAAGAATGTGTATTCCGTTGCTTGGGATGGAATGTTCTGAACATGTCTGTGAAGTCCATTTGGTCCAGTGTGTCATTTAAAGTCTTTATTTTCTTGTTGATCTTTTGCTTAGAGGATCTGTCCATTTCAGTCAGGGGGGTGTTCAAGTCCCACACTCTTATTGTAATGTTGTCAATGTGTTTCTTTGCTTTTGTTATTAATTGCCTTATATAATTGGCTGCTCCCATGTTAGGGGCATAGATATTTACAATTGTTAGATCTTCTTGTTGGATAGACCCTTTAAGTAGGATATAGTGTCCTTCCTCATCTCTTATTATAGTCTTTGGTTTAAAATCTAGTTTGTCTGATATAAGGATTGCCACTCCAGCTTTCTTTTGGTGTTCATTCGCATGGTAAATGGTTTCCCACCCCCTCACTTTCAATGTGGGGGTATCTTTGGGTATAAAATGAGTCTCTTGCAGACAGCATATCAATGGGTCTTGTTTTTTAATCCAATCTGATAGCCTATGTCTTTTGATTGGGGCATTGAGCCCATTTACATTCAGGGTAACTATTGAAAAGATATGAATTTAGGGGGCGGAGCAAGATGGCGGAGGAGTAGGAGACCTAGATTTCGTCTGGTCTCAGGAATTCAGCTGAATAGGGATCAAACCATTCTGAACACCTACGAACTCAACAGGAGACCGAAGAAGAGAGTAGCAACAACTCTCTGAACAGAAAAGTGACCACTTTCTGGAAGGTAGGACGTGCGGAGAAGTGAATCCGAGGCGATATTCGGGAGGATAGACGGCGGGGGAGGGGCCTCCGCCGGCCGATTCTGGCAAGTGCTAGAGCCGCGGAGCACAAAATCGGACCTTTTAGAAGTTGGCTCCGTGGAGGGACGTCGCTGCAGTGGCTAAGCGGGGGGTGGAATCCTCCCGGGACAGTGTGGTCTCAGGACCCTTGGGGTCACAGAGAGACCGGGGGTGCCTGAGTGCGCCAGAGCTCCCAGGTATCAGAGCGGGGAAGCCGGCTGCAGAGACGGAGCAGAGTCGCGGGCTCTCAGCTCGGGGTTGCCATAGACTGTGACCCGCGGCCCAGTCGGGGCACGGCTCCTCCAGCAGGGACCCAGCAGGCGGCAGATCCGGGGAGACTCCCCTTCCTTCCCGGGGAGGAGCGGTGCGGGAACGCACTGCAGGGATCTGCTGGGTTTGGAGACTCTGCGCGGGGTCGGGTGCCAGAGATAGCAACGCTCGGTCACAGGCCGGGTGAGCACGGGGTGCGGCCGGAGACCGGGGACACGGAAGTGACTGCTTTTCTCTGGGGGCACACTGAGGAGCGGGGCCCCGAGTTCTCGGCTCCTCCGGGTAGAGATTGGGAGGCCACCATTTCTGCCTTGGTCCTCCAAGGCTGTACGGAGAGCTTGCAGGGAACAAAAGCTCCTGAGAGCAAACCCGAGCAGATTGCTTAGCCCGGACCGACAAGGGCGGGGCAATTCCGCCTCCAGCAAAGACATTTGGAAACCACAGCAACAGGCCCCTCCCCCAGAAGATCAGCACAAACAGCCAGCAAGCCAAGACCAAGTTGATCGATCAAGGAGAACGGGAGAACTCCAGCGCTAGGGGAATACTGCACATAGATTCATGGCTTTTTTTTTTTTTAACCATGATTCACTATTTCATCAACGTTAATTTTTGTTGACTGTTTTTTTTTTATTTTTCTTTTTCCCTTTTTTTAACCAACATCTTATCAATCCCTTTTTAAAAAAAAAAAACATTTTTCATTTTTCATTTTTAGAGTCATATTTTATCCCTTCATAGTAGTTACCCTTATTTTTGGCATATATATATAAGTTGTTCTCTCTTTAAAATTTTGAGGTACAGTTTCTTCTAACAGATCAAAATATACCCTAAATCACTAGTGTATGGCTTTGTTCTAGTCTCCTGCCTGATCACATTCTCTCCCTTTTTCCTTTTTTTTTTCTTTTCTTAAATCTTCTTTCTTTTTTCAAACAACTTATCTTACCAAGTCCTTTTATAAAACCTTTTATAATTTTCATCTTTACAGTCATCTTCCATCCCTTCATTGTATCAACCCTTATTTTGTACATATATGTCTTTCTTCCTTTAAAATTTTAGGAGGCACTTTTTTCTAACAGACCAAAATACGCCCAAAATCTAGTGTGTGGCACTGATCTATGCACTAGCCTGATCATATTTGATCATATTCTGCTATTTTTGTATTGTTTTGTTTTTGTTTTTATCTTTTTTTTTCTTTTTTCTCTTTCTTTTTTCTTTCTTTCCCTTTCTTTTCCCCTGGTTTCAGGTCTTTTCTGATTTGTATACAGTATATTTGCTGGGGACGTTGTAAACCTGTTAGCATTTCGTTCTCTCATTCATCTATTCTCCTCTGGACAAAATGACAAGACGAAAGAAATCACCTCAGCAAAAAGAACAAGAGGTACTACCATCAGCCAGGGACCTACTCAATACAGACATTAGTATGATGTCGGACCTAGAGTTCAGAATCATGACTTTAAAGATACTAGCTGGGCTTGAAAAAAGCGTGGAAGTTATTAGAGAAACCCTTTCTGGAGAAATAAAAGAACTAAAATCTAACCAAATCGAAATCAAAAAGGCTATTGATGAGGTGCAATCAAAAATGGGGGCACTAACTGCTAGGATAAATGAGGCAGAAGAGAGAATCAGCGATATAGAAGACCAAATGATGGAAAATAAAGAGGCTGAGAAAAAGAGAGAGAAACAACTATAGGATCACGAGGGCAGAATTCGAGAGATAAGTGATACGATAAGACGAAACAACATTAGAATAATTGGGATCCCAGAAGAAGAAGAAGAGAGAGAGAGGGGGGCAGAAGGTATATTGGAGCAAATTATAGCAGAAAACTTCCCTAATGTGAGGAAGGAAACAGGCATTAAAATCCAGGAGGCACAGAGAACCCCTCTCAAAATCAATAAAAATAG
>NW_027400126.1:0-6105 GCF_003265705.2 Callorhinus ursinus
AGTTTGTTTCCTGAGATTAAGAATTCCTCATATCAGTGAGGTCATATAATACATCTCTTTCTCTGATTGACTTATTTCACTCAGCATAACACCCTCCAGCTCCATCCACGTCGTTGCAAATGGCAAGATCTCATTCGTTTTGATGGCTGCATAATATTCCATTGTGTATATATACCACCTCTTCTTTATCCATTCATCTGTTGATGGACATCTTGGCTCTTTCCACAGTTTGGCTATTGTGGACATTGCTGCTATAAACATCGGGGTGCACGTACCCCTTCGGATCCCTACATTGGTATCTTTGTGGTAAATACCCAGTAGTGCAATTGCTGGATCGTATGGTAGCTCTATATTCAACTTTTTGAGGAACCTCCATACTGTTTTCCAGAGCGGTTGCACCAGCTTGCATTCCCGCCAACAGTGTAGGAGGGTTCCCCTTTCTCCACATCCCCGCCAACATCTGTCGTTTCCTGACTTGTTAATTTTAGCCATTCTGACGGGTGTGAGGTGGTATCTCATTGAGGTTTTGATTTGGATTTCCCTGATGCCAAGTGTTGTTGAGCACTTTTTCATGTGTCTGTTGGCCATTTGGATGTCTTCTTTGGAAAAATGTCTGTTCATGTCTTCTGCCCATTTCTTGATTGGATTATTTGTTCCTTGGGTGTTGAGTTTGGTAAGTTCTTTATAGATTTTGGATACTAGCCCTTTATCTGATATGTCATTTGCAAATATTTTCTCCCATTCTGTCGGTTGTCTTTTGGTTTTGTGGACTGTTTCTTTTGCTGTGCAAAAGCTTTTTATCTTGATGAAATCCCAATAGTTCATTTTTGCCCTGGCTTCCCTTGCCTTTGGCAATGTTTCTAGGAAGAAGTTGCTGTGGCTGAGGTCGAAGAGGGTGCTGCCTGTGTTCTCCTTTAGGATATTGATGGACTCCTGTCTCACGTTTAGGTCTTTCAACCATTTGGAGTCTATTTTTGTGTGTGGTGTAAGGAAATGGTCCAGTTTCATTCTTCTGCATGTGGCTGTCCAATTTTCCCAACACCATTTCTTGAAGAGACTGTCTTTTTTCCATTGGACATTCTTTCCTGCTTTGTCAAAGATGAGTTGACCCTAGAGTTGAGGGTCCATTTCTGGGCTCTCTATTCTGTTCCATTGATCTATGTGTCTGTTTTTGTGCCAGTACCCTACTGTCTTGATGATGACAGCTTTGTAATAGAGCTGGAAGTCCGGAATTGTGATGCCGCCAGCTTTGCTTTTCTTTCTCAATATTTCTCTGGCTATTCGGGGTCTCTTCTGGTTCCATATAAATTTTAGGATTATTTGTTCCATTTCTTTGAAAAAGGTGGATGGTATTTTGACGGGGATTGCATTGAATGTGTAGATTGCTCTAGGTAGCATTGACATCTTCACAATGTTTGTTCTTTCAATCCATGAGCATGGAAGGTTTTTCCATTTCTTTGTGTCTTCTTCAATTTCTTTCATGAGTATTTTATAGTTTTCTGAGTACAGATCCTTTGCCTCTTTAGTTAAATGTATTCCTAGGTATCTTATGGTTTTGGGTGCAATTGTAAATGGGATTGACTCCTTGATTTGTCTCTCTTCTGTTTTGTTGTTGGTGTATAGGAATGCCCCCGGTTTCTGTGCATTGATTTTATATCCTGCTACTTTACTGAATTCCTGTATGAGTTCTAGCAGTTTTAGGGTGGAGTCTTTTGGGTTTTCCACATACAGTATCATATCATCTGCAAAGAGTGAGAGTTTGACTTCCTCTTTGCCGATTTGGATGGCTTTGATTTCTTTTTGTTGTCTGATTGCTGTGGCTAGGACTTCTAATACTATGTTGAATAGCAGTGGTGAGATTGGACATCCCTGCCGCGTTCCTGACCTTAGGGGAAAAGCTCTCAGCTTTTCCCCATTGAGAATGATATTCGCTGTAGGTTTTTCATAGATGGCTTTTAGGATATTGAGGTATGTACCCTCTATCCCTATACTCTGAAGAGTTTTGATCAAGAAAGGATGCTGTACTTTGTCAAATGCTTTTTCTGCATCTATTGAGAGGATCATATGATTCTTGTTCTTTCTTTTGTTAATGTATTGTATCACGTTGATTGATTTGTGGATGTTGAACCAGCCTTGCAGCCCAGGGATAAATCCCACTTGGTCATGGTGAATGATCCTTTTAATGTACTGTTGGATCCTATTGGCTAGTATTTTGGTGAGAATTTTTGCATCCATGTTCATCAAGGATATTGGTCTGTAATTCTCCTTTTTGATGGGGTCTTTGTCTGGTTTTGGGATCAAGGTAATGGTGGCCTCATAAAATGAGGTTGGAAGTTTTCCTTCCATTTCTATTTTTTGGAACAGTTTCAGGAGAATAGGCATTAATTCTTCTTTAAATGTCTGATAGAATTCCCCTGGGAAGCCATCCGGCCCTGGGCTTTTGTTTGTTGGGAGATTTTTGATGACGGCTTCAATTTCCTTAGTGGTTATAGGTCTGTTCAGGTTTTCTATTTCTTCCTGGTTCAATTTTGGTAGTTGATCCATCTCTAGGAATGCACCCATTTCTTCCAGGTTATATAATTTGCTGACGTAGAGTTGCTCATAATATGTTCTTATAATTGTTTGTATTTCTTTAGTGTTGGTTGTGATCTCTCCCTTTCATTCATGATTTTGTTGATTTGGGTCCTTTCTCTTTTCTTTTTGATAAGTCTGGCCAGGGGTTTATGAATCTTGTGAATTCTTTCAAAGAACCAGCTCCTAGTTTCGTTGATCTGTTCTACTGTTCTTTTGGTTTCTAGTTCATTGATTTCTGCTCTGATCTTTATGATTTCTCTTCTCCTGCTGGGTTTAGGCTTTATTTGCTGTTCTTTCTCCAGCTCCGTTAGGTGTAGGGTTAGGTTGTGTATTTGAGACCTTTCTTGTTTCTTGAGAAAGGCTTGTATTGCTATATACTTTCCTCTCAGGACTGCCTTTGCTGTATCCCAAAGATTT
The DNA here is from genome assembly GCF_003265705.2 of Callorhinus ursinus. Classification (NCBI taxonomy): domain Eukaryota; kingdom Metazoa; phylum Chordata; class Mammalia; order Carnivora; family Otariidae; genus Callorhinus; species Callorhinus ursinus. The sequence goes on from NW_027400126.1 coordinate 2,992, forward strand.
TGAATAGTTGTGTTTTCATTTTCATTGGTTTCCATGAATTTTTTAAATTCTTCTTTAATTTCCTGGTTGACCCATTCATTCTTTAGTAGGGTGCTCTTTAGCCTCCATGTATTTGAGTTCTTTCCGACTTTCCTCTTGTGATTGAGTTCTAGTTTCAAAGCATTGTGGTCTGAAAATATGCAGGGAATTATCCCAATCTTTTGGTACCGGTTGAGACCTGATTTGTGACCTAGGATGTGATCAGTTCTGGAGAATGTTCCATGGGCACTAGAGAAGAATGTGTATTCTGTTGCTTTGGGATGGAATGTTCTGAATATGTCTGTAAAGTCCATTTGGTCCAGTGTGTCATTTAAAGTCTTTATTTCCTTGATCTTTTGCTTAGATGATCTGTCCATTTCAGTCAGGGGGGTGTTAAAGTCCCCCACTATTATTGTATTGTTGTCAATGTGTTTCTTTGCTTTTGTCATTAATTACCTTATATAATTGGCTGCGCCCACGTTGGGGGCATAGATATTTACAATTGTTAGATCTTCTTGTTGGATAGACCCTTTAAGTAGGATATAGTGTCCTTCTTCATCTCTTATTACAGTCTTTGTTTTAAAATCTAATTTGTCTGATATAAGGATTGCCACCCCAGCTTTCTTTTGGTGTCCATTAGCATGGTCAGTGTTTTTCCACCCCCTCACTTTCAATCTGGGGGTGTCTTTGGGTCTAAATTGAGTCTCTTGCAGACAGCATATGGATGGGTCTTGTTTTTTAATCCAGTCTGATAGCCTGTGTCTTTTGATTGGGGCATTGAGCTCATTTACATTCAGGGTAACTATTGAAAGGTATGAATTTAGTGCCATTGTATTGCCTGTAAGGTGACTGTGACTGTATATTGTCTGTGTTCCTTTCTGATCTATGCTGCTTTTAGGCTCTCTTTTTGCTTAGAGGACCTCTTTCAATATTTCTTGTAGGGCTGGTTTTGTGTTTGCAAATTCCTTTAGTTTTTGTTTGTCCTGGAAGCTTTTTATCTCTCCTTCTATTTTCAATGACAGCCTAGCTGGATATAGTATTCTTGGCTGCATATTTTTCTCGTTTAGTGCTTTGAAGATATCATGCCAGTCCTTTCTGGCCTGCCAGGTCTCTGTGGATAGGTCTGTTGCCAATCTAATGTTTCTACTATTGTAGGCTACATATCTCTTCTCCCGAGCTGCTTTCAGGATTTTCTCTTTGTCTCTGAGACTCGTAAGTTTTACTATTAGATGTCGGGGTGTTGACCTATTTTTATTGATTTTGAGAGGGGTTCTCTGTGCCTCCTGGATTTTGATGCCTGTTTCCTTCCCCACATTAGGGATGCTCTCTGCTATTATTTGCTCCAATATACCTTCTGCCCCTCTCTCTCTTTCTTCTTCTTCTGGGATCCCAGTTATTCTAATGTTGTTTCGTCTTATCATATCGCTTATCTTTCGAATTCTGCCCTCGTGATCCTGTAGTTGTTTATCTCTCTTTTTCTCAGCCTCTTTATTTTCCATCATTTGGTCTTCTATATCACTGATTCTTTCTTCTGCCTCATTTATCCTAGCAGTTAGTGCCCCCATTTTTGATTGCACCTCATTAATAGCCTTTTTGATTTCGACTTGGTTAGATTTTAGTTCTTTTATTTCTCCAGAAAGGGTTTCTCTAATAACTTTCACACTTTTTTCAAGCCCATCTAGTATCTTTAAAGTCATGATTCTGAACTCTAGGTCCGACTTCGTACTAATGTCCGTATTGAGTAGGTCCCTGGCTGACGGTACTACCTCTTCTTCTTTTTGCTGAGGTGATTTTTTTCGTCTTGTCATTTTGTCCAGAGGAGAACAGATGAATGAGAGAACAGAAAGCTAACAGGTTAACAACGTCTCCAGCAAATATACTCTATACAAATCAGAAAAGACCTGAAACCAGGGGACAAGAAAGGGAAAGAAAGAAGAGAAAAGAAAAGGAAAAAGAAAGATAAAAACAAACAAAAACAGAACAAAACAAAAAAAACAGAATATGATCAAATATGATCAGGCTAGTGCATAGACCAGTGCCACACACTAGCTTTTGGGCATAATTTTGGTCTGTTAGAAGAAAGTGCCTGCGAAAATTTTAAAGGAAGAAAGACTTATATATGTACAAAATAAGGGTTGATACAATGAAGGGATGGCAGATGACTGTAAAGATGAAAATTATAAAAGATTTTATAAAAGGAATTGATAAGTTGTTTTTAAAAAGAAAGAAGATTTAAAAAGAAAAAGAAAAAAAAAAGGGAGAGAATGTGATCAGGCAGAAGAATAGAACAAAGCCATACACTAGTGATTTAGGGTATATTTTGATCTGTTAGAAGAAATTGTATCTCAAAATTTTAAAGAGAGAACAACTTATATATATATATATATATATATATATATATATATATATTCCAAAAATAAGGGTAACTACTATGAAGGGATAAAAATATGACTCTAAAAATGAAAAATAAAAATTTTTTTTTTAAAAAGGGATTGATAAGATGTTGCTTGAAAAAGGGAAAAAGAAAAATTAAAAAAAAAAGTTAAAAAAATTAACTTTGAAAAACTAATGAATTATGGTAAAAAAGCCATGAATTCTATGTGCAGTATTCCCCTAGCGCTGGAGTTCTCCCGTTCTCCTTGATGGGTAAACTGGGTAAACTTGGTCTTGGCTTGCTGGCTGTTCGTGCTGATCTTGTGGGGGAGGGGCCTGTTGCCGTGGTTCCCAAATGTCTTTGCCGGAGGCGGAATTGCCCCGCCCTTGTGAGTCCGGGCTACGCAAGCTGCTTGGGTTTGCTCTCGGGCGCTTTTGTTCCCTGCAAGCTCTCGGTACAGCTTTGGACGACCAGGGTGAAAATGGTGGCCTCCCAATCTATGCCCGGAGCAGCTGAGAACTCGGGGCCCCGCTCCTCAGTGCGCCCCCAGAGAAAAGCAGTCACTCCTGTCTCCCTGGTTTCCTGCCACACTCTGTGCTCACCCGACCTGTGATGGAGCGTTTCTATGTCTGGCACCCGACCCCATGTGGAGTCTCCAAACCCAGCGGATCCCTGCGGTGTGCTTCCGCGTCCCTCCTCCTAGGGGAGGAAGGGGAGTCTCC
>NW_027400127.1:0-2788 GCF_003265705.2 Callorhinus ursinus
TGATAGGCACATATTGACCACACTGTTTACCGATCCCTGCCCAACCTGGAGTTCCCTACTTATGAAGAGACCTGGCCTCTGGGTCTGGAGTGGCTTATTTGGCAAACAGTGAAACCCTGAAGCAACAACAAGGAGACCCTTCCAGCAACAGAGGGTGGACTGAGAGTAGGGTTCTGATCCTCCATAGAACGTTCCATAGAACCGAAATTGTGTGTCCACATTTGGTAGCATCCAATCCTACCCTTCTCTTGCCCTATTTGGGTTGAAAGGAAGTAGGGTCTCTCCCAGTTATTTATACTTTTTATATAATAGAGTTTTTCTCTCTAAATACTGTAAATATAATTGAAAGGTAGGGAGCAGGATATTTCCACTAGAAGAGTTTATGTGAAAGAGGGGATATTTTCTGTTGCACATTCTGCTTCCATGGTGCAGATGGTGTGACCCCTGTTTTGAAAGGGAAGAGTGACTTCAACATGTTTCACTTAAGACTAAGGGTCATAGGGAAGGAAAAATAAAATAAGATAAAAACAGAGAGGGAGGCAAACCATAAAAGACTCTTAAGTGTGGGAAACAAACTGAGGGTTGCTGGAGAGGAGGGGAGGGGAAGGGGGGGATGGGGTAACTGGGTGATGGGCATCAAGGAGGGCACCGGATGTAATGAGCACTGGGTGTTATATGCCACTAATGAATCACTAAATTCTACCCCTGAAATTCATAATACACTATATGTTAACTAAATTGAATTTTTAAAAAAATTTTAAAAAGATTACAGTTCACAATCTATTAGTCCCTTTAGTTCACATGAGGAAGAAAAACCATACCTGGTATTGGGAAGGACTTCAGGCCCTGTTTAGGGGATTGTCCCTGCGGTCTCCCCTGGTCATTACTATTGCACACATGTCAGTGGGCCATTGAGCAGATCAAAGGACATGGTAGACATTAAAATGTCCATAAATGCCCTTTATAAAAAAAAATATTTTTAGGTGTTCCTAACTCTTCAGTAGTAGTGTATAGAGTGAGTTGAACGTTGATCCCAAATCTCAATGTATCAAAATCTGTTTCTTTCCTTCCAGGCATTGCCCACTTATGATGCCCTTCTACAGATGGAGTATCTGGACATGGTGTTGAATGAAAGTCTCAGATTATACCCAATCAGTGGTAGACTTGAGAGGGTCTGTAAGAAAGATGTGGAAATCAGTGGTGTGTTCATTCCCAAAGGGACAGTGGTGATGGTGCCAGCCTTTACTCTTCACCGAGACCTGGATCTCTGGCCAGAACCCGAGGAGTTCCGTCCTGAAAGGTACAGGGAGCCCCGGAAAGGGGAACCCACCCTCATATTGAAGGATATTCTGATATTTCCTTAGTATAGATAATAAGCATGTGGTTGTACGATTATTTGTTTGTACATCTTTTTATTTTTAGATGTATTTTTCTTATTACAAAATGATCATTGTTGTCAAAATTTTGCAAACTGTAGTTGAGAAAAAAGAAAATTAATGTCATCACCAGTCGCATACATCATTATTGAACGCGTGATATATGTCCTTGTGGATATTTTTCTATGCATACATAGATTACTAAAAGTTAGGATGGCATTGTATATTTTTTGAACTACTTACTTAATGTAACAGTAAGCTATAAAAACATACTGTATTTGTGTTTGTGATTATATGCGTATACCATAATATACTTAACCATTATCTCATTTAAGAAAATGGGGCTTTTTTTTCCATGAAGTTTTTCTGCTCTCTCTAGCTCTCTGAATTTACTCCTCACATTCTCACATTGCATTTTTGTAACCCTGGACCGCAGATTCTGATAGCTATAGTGTGAGAGCAGAGGCCGTTGAGCTGAGTTCACATTGCCGGCAGGAGGAACAGCCTCCTGAGGACAGAGGTGCGCAAAGGTCCTGTGCTGTCTGTGGCTGCAGTCCTGTGTCAGCTCCCACCTCTCTCAGTATCAGGGGTTCATCCAAAGCAAGCTCATCTGCTCTCTAGCCGTCTGAGACATCGTCCTTGGAGGGGTCTTGAGCTTTCTGTTCTGATCATTCAGAGCAGAGTGTGGCTTTGGGTGCAGCTTGAATTCTGCTAAAGTCCTCGCTTTCCTGTTTATTTTATTGGTGAGCAAAATTTGGATGAACTTTTTAGGGACCTAGACGTTTAGCCCCTGCCCCTAACTCCCTGCTGGCCGAGCCCTTCTCCTGTTGCATGGTGTCCCTAGTGCTAGTAATGCATCTACACATAGTACTTGCTGAAAGAACTCAAGAATGACCAAGTCCTCTGTTTTCTAGACCAGGGGACCTGATGGTGCCCATAAGCTCAGGAGTTCCCTCTCCTATAGCCTCTCGAGTGGAAACCAGAGAGCACCCCTTGTACCTGTCTGTGATTCATTCCGCCATGAGAGGAAGTGCTTACCTATGTGTGTGTCAGGGACTGTGCCAGGCAGTATGAAATCCATGTATTAAAAATGCCTATTATGGATAATTTTATTGAAGATTTTATTTATTTGAGAGAGAGAAACAGAGAGAGAGAGAGACACGGGGGGAGGGGTAGAAAGAGCACAAGTGGGGGGAGGGGCAGAGGACCAGAGAGAAGCAGACTCCCGGCTGAGCGGGGAGCTCAACGTGGGGCTTGATCCCAAGACCCTAAGATCATGACCTGAGCCAAAGGCAGACCCTTAACCAACTAAACCACCCAGGTGCCCCTACTGTGGAGACTTTTTGACATATGCACAAGCATATTCTATAGAGACAAGTCTATGAAATACTTTTAATGAATCTCTATGTGCC
>NW_027400127.1:2798-3701 GCF_003265705.2 Callorhinus ursinus
CCAGGTTCAGTAAGAAGAACAAGGACAACATAAATCCTTATACATACCTGCCTTTTGGAACTGGACCCCGAAACTGTCTTGGGATGAGGTTTGCGATCATGAACATGAAACTTGCCCTGGTCAGAGTCCTGCAGAACTTCTCCTTCAAACCTTGTGAAGAAACACAGGTCAGAGAGAGAACTTTCTGCAAAAAGAATGTTTTATTGTTTGTTTGTTTTTTCTTTGAAACTAAGAGATATGGAATAGGTGTCGTGTGTGTGTGGTGTGTGTGGGGGGCTCATTTATCCTTAGTACTTTGTTCTATCAGCCAGAGAATCTATTTAGAGCCATCTGTGACCTTGAAGGGAAGTTCAGCTCTTGAGTGCCACATCTGTGGTTTATGACCCCCCCAATCATAAGGGTCATATAGTCAGTGCAGTTCATGTGACATCATTATGCACAGACCTATGATCTTGAGCAGTATTTTAAATTTCTTTCAAGTCCACTGAAAGGAAGGGAACATGTTGTGCATAGTCATGACGTGCAGTGATAACCATGACGTGACTTTTGAAGGATCCTCTTCTCCACCATAACTTACAAACACTCTAGTGACCGAGGTTCTCAAACCCTCATTGTACATGGGAATCAGTGGGTTTGTAAAAATCCGATGCCCAGGTCATCTCAGAAACTCTAATGTAATTCTCCCAGAGTGTGGCTTTTAAAAGTGCCCCCATGATTCTCAAGGGCAAGCAAGGTTGAGAATCAGTGGTGTGAAGCATGTCTGCCTGATGGGAGGGACTCCCAGGGTCCAGGCCATCCTGGCTACTTGGCTCCACCTTCTGCAAGCCTGGCTCCAGTCAGGCTGTGCTCCCATCCCATCCCAATCTGTCATCATGAATGGGTGTTTCCATGGCAGAGGTGACA
>NW_027400127.1:3711-4135 GCF_003265705.2 Callorhinus ursinus
AGAACCCAAGTAGCATGGTGGGGGCATACATGAGTGTTAAGGGATGGAGTGAGGGTTAGTTACATGAAAGGGGATTGATCAAATAAGTAAATATATGAAAGCTACATGGTTTCAGGAGTTTCTCAATGTTGGAGAAGTGTCATGCTTTCCTATGGATACATGATAGATTGGTAGAGAGAGAGAGAAATGTGTGTGTGATGTCTTTGTGTAAAAACACATATCCCCTACCTCTATCCACAGACAGTTCTTAGAAACATGACATTGTAAGAGCAATGAGCACACGTTGTGCCCATTTTTGGCTTATAAATGTCATTTTTGACTGAAAGGAACTAGGGCTTTTCAGAGAAATGGCTGATTGAAGGCTGGGAGAGCACGTGATGAGCCTGGAGCATCTTGTGCTACAAAGTGATGGGGACACATCCAC
>NW_027400127.1:4145-5017 GCF_003265705.2 Callorhinus ursinus
ACATGACAATGAAACCAGATGATGTATGTGTGAGGTGTTTAGGACACAGACCTCGGAGCACGCAGCGAGGATGTAATCAATGTCAGCTATTACTTTCATAGCTGTATTATCCTCTGTCCTCAGGAGGCCATGTTCGTTTGGACATTTGGGTTCCATCCCTGTCGAGTCCAGCTTCAGTCTGCCATTTGAGAAAGTAATTGCAGACATCTTTCACAAAGGTTTAACTGTGAAGATGTTAATGTCTCAGCTGATGTTGTCCAGGAATTTTCCAAAGAACAATATAAACATCCCCCTTCTAGAAGTGCCTTTGTCAGATGATAATCAATATGTGAAGCTCACTGAGACAGAGTGGGGAGGTTTCAGCAGGGGGCGCCCTCACGCCCTACCAGCCAGACCAACAGGAAGTGAGGGACTTGACCTCCCAGGGACTTGACCTTGCTCTACCTTATTATCCAGCTGGAGGAAGAAGTCACCACAATCCACCACCTCTTCTCCCCAAGAAGAGCTCTGCCAATGAGAAGCCACCACACTTTCTCCCTCCTGGGTTCTCCAATGGACTCCAGTTTGTAACAGCCTTCCCAGCTTCCCCTTCTCTCCTGAAAAACATACCTCCCCTTTGTTCTTCAGACTTGGCTATGGTTGCGGCAGCCTGTTTGTTCCAGATTGCAATTCTCATTTATTCCTGATTAACTCCCTTTCGGCTGGTAAAACAACTGGCAGTTTTTAGTTTTATGGTTCATAGTCATCACAACTAGGAGTGGGCCGTCTTGGGGGCAGGGATACACTGCCGTAAAAGCTCCACTGTGTTCAGATGGGCTCTCTCCAGCCCTGTCTTAGAATTGTTTTTCTGGTGCCAGAGTTCTGCTCAGGGT
>NW_027400127.1:5027-6104 GCF_003265705.2 Callorhinus ursinus
ATGTCTCCTCCTCTTGCTAAAAGAAACTACATTGCATCATTTGGGGTTACTCTATAACTCTTGTCCTCTCTCAGCCGCCAGTTGAACTGTTTATGACTTCATATTGAGCGAACATTTCTAAAGGGCTTGTGAGGGTCAGGTATCTGGCTGGGCAAAGTCACCAGATATACCAAAACCATTACTTTAGAGTAGATTGTTTAAAAAGATTTTATTTGAGAGAGAGAGAGAGAGAGCACAAGTGGGATGAGGGCAGAGGGAGAAGCAGACTCCCTGCTGAGCAGAGAGCCTGATGCAGGGCTCCATCCCAGGACTCAATCCTGGGATTCTGGAATCATGACCTGAGCCAAAGGCAGAGGCTTAGCCGACTGAGCCACCCAAGCGCCCCTATAGCAGGTCTTGATTTATAGCTCCATGGTTGTGTGGTTATTTGTTTAGTGTGTCTCATCCCTTTAGAGTGTCAGGTTCATAACATAAGGATTTTGACTTCTTAATATTTGGTGCTTGGCCCATGGACTGAATGCAGCAATATAGAGCCCAACCAATATCGAATGACAATGGGAGAGGGGCCCAACTCTTCCTATGGCCGGAATGTCACTTACCTCCTCACTGCCACACCAACCACAGGGCCCAGCCACCAACACTTAGATACCCCCTGGTTACCCAGAATTAGCAAGATCAAATTTGGCCTTACTGAGAAGAATGGGAGCTTGACAGCTTAGGAACAGACACATAATCTGGCTTTCATTTTTGCACACTTGAGATTGTGACCTGTGAAATTTGAATGTGAGGCACAAATCATTCCAGAACAACACTGGGTCTCCTACTGTGAGCGGTTCTCTTGGCCAGTAGAAATCAGGCCCAGCTTCTGAGAAGAGAAGAGGCGCCATGTGGGCTCACGATACAAAGGGATGAGACTATTAGACAGCCAGGGCTCCTTGCATCGCTGAGTTTCTGACAACCTGTCCACCTACACTGATATCTGAGCCTCAGGCTTCCCTGAATGGTATTTGAGATTCAGTTTTGACCAATAGCTAGGGAGACTGAGAAAGCAGATAAATCCTTCATTGTTGAGAACAA
>NW_027400128.1:0-363 GCF_003265705.2 Callorhinus ursinus
GATGCCTATAGAAGCCCAGTGCCCTGGGTTCTCTGTGGGCTGAGATGGTGAGAGTGTCCTGAGAGAAAACGGGGAGAGCAGGGATGGGTATCCCTACACTGGGCAGGCGTGCAGTTCTCTCTGCTCTGGCAGGAGATCAAGGCTGGGTTGTCTTGGGGCAGCCGAACCTGCAGCCAATGGCACTTATTCCCCGTGCAGTTCTATGACGCACCATATGAATATGAGCTAATGTTGAAATGCCTGAACATTGTGTTCACATCCATGTTCTCCATGGAATGCGTGCTGAAGTTCATTGCTTTTGGGGTGCTGGTAGGTTCCTTGGCTCCCTCTTGGCCTTTTGGTGGTCTGCATTCTGGCTCCCTC
>NW_027400128.1:463-1092 GCF_003265705.2 Callorhinus ursinus
GATGCCTATAGAAGCCCAGTGCCCTGGGTTCTCTGTGGGCTGAGATGGTGAGAGTGTCCTGAGAGAAAACGGGGAGAGCAGGGATGGGTATCCCTACACTGGGCAGGCGTGCAGTTCTCTCTGCTCTGGCAGGAGATCAAGGCTGGGGTGTCTTGGGGCAGCCGAACCTGCAGCCAATGGCACTTATTCCCCGTGCAGTTCTATGACGCACCATATGAATATGAGCTAATGTTGAAATGCCTGAACATTGTGTTCACATCCATGTTCTCCATGGAATGCGTGCTGAAGTTCATTGCTTTTGGGGTGCTGGTAGGTGCCTTGGCTCCCTCTTGGCCTTTTGGTGGTCTGCATTCTGGCTCCCTCTCTGTAGGGGGGATCTTCAGGGACTTTTAGCTTAGAGCTGGGAATTCCCCAACCCCCAGAGCAAATGTGACATTGCGGGGGCTCCTGAGGAAGGGGCTGCTCCAATACCCCGAGCTGCCTGAGCTATGTCCCAGGCCAGTTCCTGGAGACAGGCGGGGCCAGGCTCCTCCTCTTTGGACACACAGCTCTCAGTTCTGCACCTGCCCAGACCCACAGGTATTTGCTTACCCAGCTGTGGTGTTCCCCCTGGGTGGCCCATCTGTCCC
>NW_027400128.1:1192-5232 GCF_003265705.2 Callorhinus ursinus
CCAGAATGGTTTCCTTCTAGGCAGTGCTCCTCAGTGCGCCTCCAGGTCCTGAGTGTTAGCCCCTTCTCTCTTGCCAGAGTTCCCCAGGAGCCCCTGGAAAGAAGGAGGCTCCTCTCCAGAGGTGGAGTTGGGGATTGGGTATTGTCTCGGGAAATGCTTTCTATCAGATAAGAAAGTGGTTTCGAAAAGGTCTTCTAGTCTGGTGGTCTGAGAGTCACCTGGGAGCTTCGTTGTAACAACTTACCAGGAAGACTAGAATCTTTTAAATCTGTATTTGTGCGTCAAATCTAACAACTTGGCACCAAAGTACATGAACTAAAACCAAGAAGAATTTAGAATATTTTAGAATATTAGTTTTGTTTTACGTGTGTGTGTGTGTAAATAAAATGAGATACTCATTCATATCAAAGATACACAGATTATATGTAAAAACTGACCAAGTGCTAAAATATGAAATTGTCTCGACAAATTTCAAGGAATCTGAATCATAAAGCAATATTATTTGAGTACAATGCATTATGTCAGCATTAAATGGCAAAAAAATCTCATTTCAGTCTTAAGGTGACTTCTCCAGGAGCAGACACTTAAGCTGGGGTTCTTGTACAAGTCATTTCTTAGGAAGCACTCCCGGGCAAGACCATGAGAGGGATGTTTGGGGAAATGGACGGCTAAGAGAAGGGGATCAGAAATGGATCTGGAACCAAGTGCCGGGGTGCATATGGGTCATCCCCGACGGGGGCTTGGAAACAGGGTGGTCACCCCTCAGAGCTGCAGAGCTCATGCCCCTGTATGGATTAGTCCACAGCTAAGGGCTGCACCTGGGGGCTGCAGTTGTCAGATACCTCCAGGCCTTCTGAGTGCACCTCACGTGCAGGCAAAGCAGGCTCTGGCACCACTGGGGAGGAAGGAATATCAGACTCCTTGGTAACAGGACCACACTGGAGTGCACGAGTGTCTGCTGTTACCCTGGCCCCACTCAGCTCTGCCCACGTCTCACACTGGGTTCACTTGCCTCCTTCTTCAGGATGATGCTGGTCATGATGTGTGGGAGAAGATGGTTGGTAATCAGCTAGAGCTAGTCTGGGTTAAGTTGATGTTCATTAACTTATTCTTGCTAACCCCTTTTGGGGTCCCCTGATTGGTGGCCAGCCTTCTGCCGCTCTGGTTGCTGGGCGGGATGAGGCAGCCCACACTGTCACCCTATGAAGCCCAGGTCCCTGCTTGTCACACCCTTGTGTGTTTCTGGCTGCCATAGTAGTCCAGTCGTAATTAAGACTGGTCATAGAGCATTAGAAAGGCCCTAGTGAACCACTTGATTTCCAGATAGACTTCTTCCTACCCTAGGTAATGGTAGCTCTGCCCTTCTCCATTCCCAGCATCCAGTACCCTGGCCAGCCTGGAAACTCTGCTCTGCCTGCTGATCTTACGGCATGAGGAGCACAAGTGACAGGGGCCCACCATGACTTTGGTGCTCCACAGTGGAAGCCTTCCCTACCCCTTGAGCCAGGACCTCTAGATTTGCAAAACCTAAACTTATGGAGATGATGAGAACAAAGTCTGATCTGGGTTGCTAGAGGATAGTGAGAGGGGCCACCCCTACTTCCACCCCTTGCTTTCTGGATCTGTACAACAGTTGGACACCCAGTACCATCTCTTGTTTGTCAGTTCATCTTGAAGGACCATATTCCAACCCTGTGAGGTACAGCACCAAGCCAGCATTTAATCTGTGTCTTTAAGAGGCTTTTTCAGGGTTTATGAGGTTTTCACCTCCTGAATGATGTTGAATATTATATGCCAGTGGATCCCGAGTTACCTGCTCCTTTTGTACCTTATTCTGCTTGCTCAGTTTCGAGTCGATGTTATGTGGAATCCAATATGGGTGAATCCCTGGTACTGTGTGGGCCAAGCTATTCCATGGGCAAAGACAAACCCACACCCAGAGTATGAGTGATCCCAGTAGAGACAAATCACTGCCATTTCCAGGTTAAATAATTCTCATGTAAGCAAATTACCACCAAGTGGCTGGCTGACAGCCTAAAGCATGGTGCATTGTAGAGGCCTTGTTGACTTCTCATAGTGGGCTGGGTGTTTAGTAGTGGTCATGGCTGGATCAGCTCACCTGTTGTGCTCAGGCACAGCCTTCATCTCAGCCATCATGGTCACTCCATTCATGGATCTACGATGTGAACACTGGGGCTGGTGAGAATAGAGGCTGGCTGTCATCTATTGGGTAAACCATCTCAAGGCCTGGTTTTTAGGGCCCCTACAGCTTTGGATGCTCTGTAGTGGACAGTGATGTGTAATACAAGGACCTGCCTGTCGCATCCATTCCCTAGGCCCATCTGGATGCCTTTCCCCAAACTTTGTTCCCTCCGGAGCCCTGGCCAAGCTTTAGCTCTTGCCTAAGGTCCTGTAATCCATACCACAGGATTGGATCGGTGATGGAGAACTTCTTTCTCCATCCGCGCCATGGTTGCTCAGGTTCACCACCTAGAACTCTGCCTCACCACTCTCTTCCAGCTCGTCTCTGTTTGCGATTCTAGTGACACCAATGTATTGAGCCAATGGCTTCATGTAACAGGGTTGAGTTTTTCCTCCTGGCTTTAGTGATCATCCAATGATATGTTGTGGTAGGAGTGAGCTAACGAAGACAGGTGCAGCAAAGGTGCAAGGCCTGGGGCACTGGGCCACCTGTCATGAGACTGTGTCCTCTATTTTGAGTGTGGTAGGAAGAGGAGTGACATAATCTGGCTTTTCAGACCAAACCTCTGGCTGAGAATAGAGAGCAGTGCACAGCAGGAGCAGCTAGGCAAGTTAGGGCTTAGTTGGATTATCCCAGAAACAGACCCCAAGGCAGGAGTTCAATGCAAGTCATTTATTTGGGAGGTGATCCCTGGAATACTAGAGGAACAAGGAAGTGGGCCAGGGAAGGGGGGCAGCCAATACATGGTACTATGAAGCCAGGTACCACTGTGGGTCCTCATTGGGTGCCCTGAGCCTCCATTATCCCAGCAAGGGGCGGGGTGACTGGGGTATTTTTCAGCAAGTGCTCTTAGCTACTAGTTGAAGGCTGCTGGGTAGAGGGGGCCAGAGAATGTTAATTCTAATGTCTTGGCCTGGAAAATTCTCAGGAAAAAACGATGTGGATGCTGACAATTGAGTATTGGGCCTGTGAGGATATGAGTGCCACTGAATGCCATAGTAGGGAGCCCGGCAGAGGGTCTAAGGTGAGAGACTGTCATTCCGGATGTATTTTCCAGTAGAGCTGCAGACGGACCACATGTCTCTGTGAAAGTTGAGCAAGAATGGTGTCAAAGTCTGAGCACTTGAGAACATGGATTATCATTAATTGAAATGGGAAACACTGTGGGTGGAACCGGTTTGTTGTGGACTGTTTATACATGTGCACTGGATGCAATTTGTACATGTTAGATTTGAGTTGCCTGTTGGCCTCCCTGAAGGAATCATCCAACAGGCCGTTGGACAGATGGGACTGGAGTTTGGAGAAGAGATTCATGCCAGTGTCATAGGACTGGGAACCATGAGCATATGAGATGATATCAGATCCATGAGACTGAATGAGATCAATAAAGGAGAGAAAAGAATGAGCTACTGAGTTCTATGATGCACCAACATTTAGTGACAAAGGCATGGCCAGAGGGCAGAGAGGTTTTCCAAACCATTAGCAAAGGTTAGTGTGCAGAATGTGCAAGGCTCTTCTGTGAATCATTAAGAACAACAAAAGCAACCGAATGGAAAAATGAACTGAAGGCATAATTGGGCATCTTACTAAAAGAATAAGAAACGGAAATGACCAATTAACATAGGAAAAGCTGCTCACCCTTATTTGTAATTAAAGAAATGTAAAGTGAAATGACATTGAGATGCCATTTCACACCCTCTGGTTTGTCAAACGTCAAACAGGAATTCCAGCCATGCCAATGGTTAGCGAGTGGGACAGCCAGAACCTCCACGCTACTGCTGGGGGTGTTTATTGGACAACCTTTTCGGAAGAGTGTGGCAGTCCCTAGAAAGCTGGA
>NW_027400128.1:5332-6103 GCF_003265705.2 Callorhinus ursinus
GTCTCCACATCAAGAGGGATGCTTTTCAGAAGCAGAGTTTGCTTGCCATCAGCACAAGTTTGCCCAAGTCCGCGAAGGCTGCATACGGTAGCGTCCCATTAAAAAGGTTAAGAAAAGTCAAGTATAACGCATTTTAAGAGTTTGTCATAAGACAGTAAAGAAAAGCAATTATTAACAAGAATTAAGGGTAGCTACTACATCTGGGGAGGAGAAAGGGACACAGGACGGGGTTCAAAAGTAATGGTAACATTCTGTTTTCTTTAAGCTGGGTGATGAATATATGGACATTTTATGATTTTTCTTTGAAAATATGCATCCGTACACATATTTATACATATTATTTTGTGTATGTGGTATGTTTTATGGTTTGAAAAATTAATAATCCAAATAATGCGGGGAAATTTCTGAGCTGCCATTTTCACACAAAAACCAAGGATGTTCTGTCACACCAACCATTGGTATTGTGGCATTGCCCAAGTGCTTCTCATCCAGAAATAGTTCGTACCAGTGTGGTTTTTGGGAGGAGCAAGCTGGCTGCTGATCCTTATGGGCCTCGTCCTTGGACAAAGGCATCTTTGTTCCCTGGATAAAGGGATCCAGACATTGTGCTCCTGTCTGCAAGGGCACAGCTCTGGGGGTTTCTTCACGTGTGTGCCTCCTCGCCCAAGAGGGTGGACTGATGAGCAGGCATCAAGGGTGGGGGTGGCCAGACATGCAGAGAGCGCGATGCCCAGCTGTCTTGCAGGGAAACCTCCACCTCCAAAGAGGCCC
>NW_027400129.1:0-4301 GCF_003265705.2 Callorhinus ursinus
TGGGGGAAAGTGGTCAAAGGCACAATGTTTGGGCGCCTGGGTGGCTCAGTTGGTTAAGCGACTGCCTTCAGCTCAGGTCACGATCCTGGAGTCCCGGGATCAAGTCCCACATCTGAGTCCCTGCTCAGCGGGGAGTCGGCTTCTCCCTCTGACCCTCGTCCCTCTCATGTTCTCTATCTCTCATTCTCTCTGTCTCTCAAATAAATAAAATCTTAAAAAAAAAAAACACAGTGTTTGAGTGATAAAATGCATAAGTCATGGAACGTTCTGTGCAGCATGGAGACTAAAGCTAACCCTGCAGGATGGGGTACAGGTTCCCCCGTTATTTGAAAGTACAGTTTCAGTCCCTCCTAGGAAGGAAACCTTTCACAGCAAGAATGGTGTAGACCAAAGGAGGAATTACCATTCATTTATACAGAAAAAATAGCGTGCTCAGACTCCAAAAACGACTTCTCTTTGGATTTTCCTAGGCCTCGGGACACAACTTCCTAACGGATGCCCAAAATAAATGGAGATGAAGCACAGCAGATGCTCACAGACACAATTCAAAGTGCTGGGGGCTGGACACGGAGAGCGGTTCCCAGGAAAGACCTGGTTGAGGTGCACGCTGCCTCTGCAGTGGCTCCCCGCAAAACAGATTATGAACGCGATACTCAGTTTTCAACTTTTTTCATCAGAGCGAAATCCTCTTCAGGATTCCTCCTGTTTTTGAAGCCAGGTAATGACATAGATCTTTAAAAAAAAAAAAAAAAAGCCATGTGTAACGTGAACTTTATTAAAGTGGGGGATACTTGTACTTGAAAGTTGCCGAGGGAGTAGATGTTAAATGTTCTCCTGGACACGCACATCAATAGATCCACCGTGAAAGGCACCTTCCTCAGCAAGCGGAACACAGACGATCTCCCACACCCAGATACCTCCTCCTTCCCCTCGCTCAGGACAATCAGCCACAGCTGGGAGTTACCCCAGTTCCTCCTTTCACCCATTCCCAGTATCTAACCCATCAGCAAATCCAGTGAGCTCCATTTTAAACGTACCCAGAATAGGACTGACCACTGCTTCCAGGGCCACCTGTCTGGTCCACACTAAAGGCCATCTCTTGCCTGAGTTCCTGGAAAAGCTTCACCATGGACCTCCCCTGCCCATCCTCAACACTCTGTCATCTGTTCTCAACACTGTAGCCAGGATGGCCCAGTGAAACAGGGTCCCATGGGGTCACAGCACTGCAATGGCTTTTTATCTCCCTCTGTCACCTCCCTGAGGTCATGTCCTAAACAGTCTCCTGTGGACACAGGGCCTTCTTGCTACTTCTGGACATACCTGGTATGCTCCTGCCTTGGGAATTTTGCACATGCTTTCCTTCCATTTAGAATGCTCTTGATGTGATATCACTCATCTTATTTAGATCTTCACTCAAGGATCACCTTCCTAGTGAGGTCCCACCTGGCTCTATGTGAATACCAAGCACCACCCTTACCTCCCCTGCAGTACCCCAGCCCTGTCTCCTGCTCTGTATTTCTGTAGCAGTTATCACAGTCACCAGTCCATCTCGGCAGGGCAGAAACTAAGGCCTACACTGACGCTTTAACCACTGACTCCGTCCGATTTCCTCGTCCAAAGCCCCGGGGGAAAGGTGCCCCTGGGCTCTTGCACAGACAGGATGCCAAGGACCAGGGGTCCACTGACTGCACCCTGAACACTATCAGGAAAATGAGCCATGTGAGGAATCGACCTGCCCATGAGACCTGAAGCCAGACACCTTCCTCAATTACAGGTGAGCACTCACACTTCCTTCCCTTGCCTGAGGTGCTCTTCTGAGAAAGCTGAGCAGAGACCCATTCTAGGATCCAACTCTCCCTCTGCCCAAGGTCCTGGGAAACAGACATTTCTCCTCCCTGCACCAACCACCCGGGATTGACGTCTGGAATCCACCTGTTGTCAGGCAGTGGTGCACCTGTCCCTCTTTCCTGCGATATCATTGCAAACCAGGCTTTGCTGCACATTTCTCAGGAAGGAGCCTGCAGCGGCATCAACAGGCCAACCAGGCTCGGCCTCAGTCTTGCACATCAGGCCCCATGCAGAGGTAGAATTGCATGGATACTGGTGTCCTGTGTGGCCTCGGAACCTAACGGCAGGAGCTGAGATTTCAATTCCAAATGAGAAGTGACCTCTTGCACACAGCACAGGAATGTGGAGAGGATTTCTCAAGGGTGGGGCTCTGGAAGAACTGCTTCTGCTGACTGAATTCACAGACACCAGGCAGAGGACATCTGCTGTGCCTCCTCTAAGGAAGCAGGGGCACAATGGGCAAGAATCGATAATGCTGCCTGTGAGCTGCTTCCCACCAACCACCCTGCTGAGCTGAGGGCTCAAGCACCAAACAGGAAGAAACTCTCTTATCACATCTGTAGCAGGAGGGCTGGCCAGGGAGGAGAGCCCAGTCCATGTCCCTGTAGCAAGCTGGTCTGCCCATCATGAGCGGCGGTCCACCACCACGGCATCACAACCTCCCAGCTATCTGATCCGACTACGCTGCCAGGCTCAGACCTGCTCACACAGTGAGTCATAAGACCCAGTGACGTCTTTCCACTCCAGCTCAATGCTTCTCACAGAGAAGCAAACTCCAGCCTCACAAATGTGCTCATTATTAGCTCTGGAATTCCCTGGGTGGTGTCTACACTGGCCCACACAGGTGTCCCATCCAGATCACTCCACAAGTACCCTAGGGTTTCAAGCCACTTTCAAACTGCCCTTAGAAAGGCAGGAACTAGCCCGATTAGGCACACCACCCAAGTGACTCAATGTGCTGGAGACTTGGACAACATCCTCGCTGAACACCCACGCTTCCATGTCCGAGGTTCAAACCTTCGCTAACTGGGCATTGAGCACCATGTCAGCATCAACACTGCTCTTTTAATTCACTTGTCTCCCATTCCTTAAAATCAGAAACCAAGCTCCAGTCACCACTCCATTTTCCCTCCAGAAAAATAAGGCAAATGACAGAATAAAACACTTACATGTGCACAGCACACTTCTAATTGAAATATAATTCCTTGGTCTTTCTCATACAGGCAGCCCTACATTACCCATACTAATGAGAGAGGCCACGAGTTCAATCATTATATATATATTTGACCTTGTGTTTTTCCTTCTGATATTTGTATCTCGAAGTCAATGTCTATATTGTTTTCTTAAAATAATAATAATAATAATAATATAAGAATAATAATGACATGGTCACATAAGGGTCTGGATCTCCATTGCCACACAACATGGCTCTGGTCCAGATAAGGATGAAGACACTACCTCAGCCCACGAGGCGAAACCCTTACCCTCAGGGATGCCAACACACCTCACGGGTGATGAGTTCCTTTGCTACCTGGAGTTATCCGAGTACAAAGGTTGCAGGCACCCTCCAGGATTCCCTCCATTTTCTTCATAAATTCCCCAGCTCAAGTCACAAGTGACTCACCAGGTCAAGGTTCCAGAACCCAGGATGGGCCACCAGGTAAGCAGCCCCCTCAGGGAAGGCTAACAGGGGGCTCGATTTCCGTTGGGAGCACGATAAACCACTCCCCGAGCTCCTGAAGAACCTACACTCCTTCTCCATGTGCCCCTCTGACAAAGGGCAGGGCACCCTCTTACAGCTCTGAGGCTGTGTTTTACTTTAAAACATAATTTCTAATATTGGAATGTGGTTCATGGAAGAGGAAAACATGAACACTCACCAAGGATTCTCATAATATTTCGGAAGATTATTTTCCCAGTGTTTAATTAAATCAGGATATAAAAACACACATAGCCCTTTCCACTAGCAGGTATGATTCACTTTGGTGATGGCAAGACGAGCAGAAAATAAAAGAGTAACAGATGTTCCGATGACCCGTCATTTCCATAATCAAAGTTTTGAAACTTCACACACACAAAGAAGCTCAAACAAACGATTTGGCCTGGCAACTCTGAGACGTCTGAACTGGAGTGACAGGGGCATATGATGACGTCGTGTATGTTGGGTGAGGCTGGTGGCACAGAAGAAGGTGCTCGGCCAGCTCTCCACCTGGGCCTCACCTGTTCTCGCCCAGGAACCTCCTCACAGCCCTCACCTGTCACAACTCTCACCCGGGAGACCCACAACCACCCCTGGAGCCCACCCTGCCCACACGCCCCTGCTCTATGCACTCAGCTCGCCTCTGAGACCCCTGTCAGCTTTACCCAGACCTGGAACTCCCCCATCCGCCACAGAGCTCCAGGACTCCCCCTCTTCTTCCAAAATGACACTGGCCCAAGGCTTTCATGAGAAA
>NW_027400129.1:4311-4613 GCF_003265705.2 Callorhinus ursinus
GACAAAAAGCCAACTAACTCTAGATGCTGGCCACTCAAACATATCCTAGGCCCAAATGAATAAACGCTGTTAGATGAAGGAACAAATGATATGTTAAAAACACAAAAAGAGCAAATGAACACCTCAACTCATCTGTTCCTCATGCAACTTGAGTGGAGTCTGATTTACTCCAGGCTCCAGGACCCCACGTGGAGGATCCTCCTGCACCATCCTGACAGACCATTACCACCATCCCCGGGGGACATGAAACCATCCTGTCTTTGGGAGGACAGGTCTCCCTCAGGACCCAGGGTGGGGACTGG
>NW_027400129.1:4623-6102 GCF_003265705.2 Callorhinus ursinus
CTAACTCTAATCAAACATCATGCTCAATTTTGAGGACTGACAGCTCTCCTCTGAAATCAAACACAAGTCCATCATGCTGGCTTTCACTCATTGCTCATTATCGTACTGAAAGTTCTACCCAGAATGATAAGGCAAGAAATCCACATGTGGAAGAAAACAGTAGAACTAGGTCTATTCAGAGACCAGAGATGACATCATCTCTTAGACAGAACTTCCTGAACAATCAACAAATGATTACAGCCAGGTAATATCAATACACAAGAATCTCTCTTATTTGTATACATTAGCCATGAATCATCCAAAAAATAATTTAAGAAAACAATTCCATTTTAGGGAACATTAACATTGACAAAATACTTAGGAATAGATGTAATCAAGGTGCCAGTATTGTACGCTGAAAATTACAAAACATTGCTGAAAGAAAGGGAAACCTAAATAAATCTGAGGACCCCACAGTGATGAAAAGACATACTATTGATAAGATGGCAATAGTACACAATGCAATGTGGAAATTCAATGTGTTCCCAAGAAAATTCACAAAGGCCTTTGGAAAGAACTGCACAAGCTAATCCTAACAGTCATATGGAATTTCAAGGGAACACAAAATAGCCAAAACAATCTTGAAAAAGAAAATCAAATGTGGAAGGTCATTCTTCCAAAGTTCAAATATGAATACAAAGCAACAGTAAATAAAACATTCTGATACTGTCATAAAGGTATGCATTCACACAGAAACAAATAATACATTATATGTTAATTGAATTTAAATTTAAAACATTTTTAAAAATAAACATTTTTTTTAAAAGGATATGCATACAGATCAGTGGGATTTAACTGAGAGCCCAGAAAAAAACCCCTCCACCTACGGTCCACTGAATTTTGACAAGGGTGGACAACATTACACTGGGGGGAGAGAATGGTCTTTTCAACAAAGGGTGCTAGACAATTGGCTATCCATGTACAAAGGAATGAAACTGGACCCTTACCTCACACCACATATAAACATTAACTCAAAATACATTAAAGGCTTAAATGTAAGAGGTAAAACTATAAACTCTAGAAGAAATAAATGGGGATAAATCTTCATAACCTTGGATCTAGCAATGCTATTAGATCTGACACCAAAGCATATTGAAGCAAAGAAAAAAATAGATAAAATAATATCCTCAAAATTAAAAATCTGTTCTGGGTGCCTGGGTGGCTCAGTTGGTTAAGCGTCCGACTCTTAATTTTGGCTCAGATCATGATCTCGGGGTCATGAGATCGAGCCCACGTCAGGCTCCACACTGAGTGTGGGGCCTGCTTAAGATTCTCTCTCCTTCTCCCTCTGCCCCTGACCACTCGCACACTCACTAACTCTTAAAAGAGAAATGTAAAAAAAAATTAAAAATCTTTGTACATCATAAGATACTATCTGGAAAGTGAACAAATAGCCCGCCGAATGGAAGAAAATATTTGTACATTATGTATCTAATAAGA
>NW_027400130.1:0-6102 GCF_003265705.2 Callorhinus ursinus
GATCTGTACTTCTGAAACAAATAATGCAATATATGTTAAGAAAAAAAAAGAAGAAGATAGCAGGAGAGGAAGAATGAAGGGGAGTAAGTCGGAGGGGGAGATGAACCATGAGAGACGATGGACTCTGAAAAACAAACTGAGGGTTCTAGAGGGGAGGGGGGTGGGGGGATGGGTTAGCCTGGTGATGGGTATTAAAGAGGGCACATTCTGCGTGGAGCACTGGGTGTTATGCACAAACAATGAATCATGGAACAGTACATCAAAAACTAATGATATAATGTATGGTGATTACCATAACAATAAAAAATTATTAAAAAAATAAAATAAAATAAAATAAAATAAAAGTGGGTTTCTTTTATAGAACATAAAAAAGTCAATTATATTTTTAATTACTAGAAGCAAACAATTGAGAATTAAAAAAAAATACCATTTATAATGGCATCAAAAATATAAAACTTAGGGATTAATCTAACAAAAATATGTGCAAGACATGTGAAATCCTCAAGAAATCCTAAATAAATGGAAAGAGATATTTTGTTAAAAGATAAGAAAATTCAATATTGTTAAAATGTCAATTATCCCCAAATTAAATATGGATTCAATATGATGTAGAATACACATACAATAGATTATTATGCAGCCTTAGAAAGGAGGGGAATTCTGACACCTCTTACAATGTGGATCAAGCTCAACGACATTATGCCAAATGGTATAAGCCAGTCATTAAAGGACAAATGCTGTGTGATTCCATTTACATGAGGTCCCTAGAATGGGAACAGAATAAATTGGAACGGTGGTTGCCAGGGTCTGGGGGAGGTGGAAAATGGGAAGTTACTATTGAATAGATACAGTCAGTTTTACAAGATGAAAAAGTTCTGGATATGCATCGAGATGATATTTGCACAACACTGTGAATGTATATAATCCCACTAAACAGTAAACATAAAAATGCTTAAAATGGTAAACTTAATGTGAGATCACAATTTTTAAAAATGGTACAAGAAAACTTATGTTCATTATCTTGATTATGGTGATAGTTTCATGGGTGTATACAAATGTCATAACATCAGATTTTACACTTCAAACATGGACAATTTGTTTTATGTCAATTATACCTTGATAAAGCTGTTTAGAACACTTAACCAAGGGAATTGAATGGTATAAAGACTGGGATTCTTGTGAAGTCCGCCTGGATGCTTTTAGGTGTTTGAAAATGTTATCTTTTTTAAAAAATTAATTAATTAACTTTTTTTGGGAGAGAGAGAGTGTATTGGGGGGTAGAGGCAGAGAGAGAGAATCTCAAGCAGACTCCCCTCTGAGCACAGAGCCTGATGCAAGGCTTGATCTTAAGACCCTGAGATCATGACCTGAGCTGAAATCAAGAATTGGATGCTTAATCTACTGAGCCACCCAGGAGCCCCTGTAAACATTATCTTAAAGTTCACCTGGAAGAGTAAAGAGGTAGGCATAGTCCTTCCTACCTTGTTTCTACTGCCTTGTATTTCTGTCTTCCCCTTTCCTACAAAAAGAAACCCAGCACCTTAAGGAGCATATTAGACATTCATTTGTTTGTCTTTCTCCTACATTTGAGATCCTGTCACAGGCCATGCACCAATCATGTCAGGCGGTGGAGGAGCGCCCAGTCTGGGGCATCTGGCTCCCAGTCTATGGGAGGACAATTGGAAAGCCGTCATGCAAGGGATATACAAGGAAACGGGGAGAACTTTCAGGCCACATATGACTGTTTGTGGTGATATTTTAGTTGAACCTTGAGACATGTATACATGTCAAAGGGTAAGAGGTGAGGGAAGGGCTTTCCAGAGACATGAACCAAAGCATGCAGGTGGGACAACACAAAGGGGTTTGTGGAGAGGCTCTCTGCTGCTTTTCTCAGGCTGCATGACAAAGTGCCACACATGGATTGGCTTAAACCAGAAATTTAACCTATAACACGAGCCTCACAGTTCTGGAAGCTAGAAGGCTGAAATCAAGGAAACAGCAAGGTTGTACGCCCTTTGAAGTCTCCAGGGAAGGCTCCTTCTTTGAGCAATCGAGCTTCTGGTGGTTGCCAGAAATCCTTGGTGTTCCTTGGCTTGGGACAGCACAGCTCTGGTTTCTGGCTCCATCTTCACATGACTGTCTTCCCTTGGTATGTATCCTGTGTCTCACCATGGCCTTCTTAGAGGACATCAGTCAGATTTTGCCTTCTGCTGTACTGTGGAGCAAAACTTGTTCCTCTCCCACTTAGCCGCGCAGGTTGAATTGACCAAAGCAATGGTCATGGAGAAGCCTAGTCCCCTGCTGGTCAGGCAGGAATTTGTGAGACAGTATTACACACTGCTGAACCAGGCCCCAGACATGCTACACAGATTTTATGGAAAGAATTCTTCTTATGTCCATGGGGGATTGGATTCAAATGGAAAGCCAGCAGATGTGGTCTATGGACAGAAAGAGATCCATAGGAAAGTGATGTCACAAAACTTTACCAATTGCCACACTAAGATTCACCATGTTGATGCTCATGTCACTCTGAATGATGGTGTAGTGGTCCAGGTGATGGGGTTGCTCTCTAATAACAACCAGGCTTTAAGGAGATTCATGCAGACATTTGTCCTTGCTCCTGAGGGCTCTGTTGCAAATAAGTTCTACGTTCACAATATCTTCAGATACCAAGATGAGGTCTTTGGTGGCTTTGTCACTGAGCCTCAGGAGGAATCTGAGGAAGAGGTAGAGGAACCTGAAGAAAGACAGCAGACACCTGAGGTGGTACCTGATGATTCTGGAACTTTCTATGATCAGACTGTCAGCAATGACTTAGAAGAACATTTAGAGGAACCTGTTGCTGAACCAGAGCCAGATCCTGAACCAAAACCAGAGCAAGAACCTGTATCTGAAATCCAAGAGGAAAAGTCTGAGCCAGTATTGGAAGAAACTGCCCCTAAGGATGCTCAGAAGAGTTCTTCCCCAGCACCTACCGACATAGCTCAGACAGTACAGGAAGACTTGAGGACATTTTCTTGGGCATCTGTGACCAGTAAGAACCTTCCACCCAGTGGAGCTGTTCCAGTTACTGGGCTACCACCTCATGTTGTTAAAGTACCAGCTTCACAGCCTCGTCCGGAGTCTAAGCTTGAGTCTCAGATTCCACCGCAGAGGCCTCAGAGGGATCAAAGAGTGCAAGAACAACGAATAAATAGTCCTCCCTAGAGGGGACCTAGACCAATCCGTGAGGCCGGTGAGCAAGGTGATGTTGAACCCCGAAGAATTGTGAGACACCCTGATAGTCACCAACTTTTCATTGGCAATCTGCCACATGAAGTGGACAAATCGGAGCTTAAAGATTTTTTTCAAAGTTATGGGAATGTGGTGGAGCTACGCATTAACAGCCGCGGGAAATTACCCAGTTTTGGTTTTGTTGTGTTTGATGATTCTGAGCCTGTTCAGAAGGTCCTTAGCAACCGGCCCATCATGTTCAGAGGTGAGGTCCGTCTGAATGTGGAAGAGAAGTCCCGAGCTGCCCGGGAAGGGGACCGTCGAGATAACCACCTGCAGGGACCTGGAGGCCCTCAAGGTGGGCTGGGTGGTGGAATGAGAGGCCCTCCCCGTGGAGGCATGGTGCAGAAACCAGGATTTGGAGTGGGAAGGGGAATTGCTCCAAGGCAGTGAATTGCTCTTCAGCTGATCTTCACTCAGCAGTACAAATCTTCTAGCTCCTGCAGAATGGTGAATTTCTTACACCAGCATTTGGTATCCTGGAGTTTGACCCTAGTCTATGATAAACTGCTTAAGTTTGTACAATTTTACTTTTTGTGTTAATTATGTGTGCTCCCTTTCCCGCCCTTCCCTCTCCTCACCTTTTAGTCCTTCACTTCCAATTTTGTGGAATGATATTTTAGGAAAAACAGATTTTTAAAGAAGAGAAAAAGACTGAATTTCCTTGCTTTCCTTTTGCATATACAGACTGGATTTTTTTAAACAGCCGTTTCCCCAAAGGAATGTGTCTTGCTTATTACTGACATTTGGTATGTTTCATTCATTGGAATATTATTTTCTATGTGTTTCAAAAGCCTGTGAGAAACACAGGATTTGATAAACATTTTGAAGGCAGGAAAAATCCAAATTGTTTCTTCTTTGAGAGTCATGACTACCTTCTGGTGTGTAGAAATTGCCATTGGAAAAATGGACAGTTTTGATTCTTGCTGGTATGGTTAAAAAAAATAAAAGGTGTTAGTAGGAAAAAAAAAGGGACACCAGTCATTGGATTGGGACCCACTCTAATCCAGTATGACTTCATCTTAACTAATTATATGTACAAAGACCCTATTTCCAAATAAGGTCACATTCTGGGGTTCTGGTAGAAACAGACTTTGGATGAACATTATTCCACTGAGTCCAGGCTCTGTGGAGGATGCATCAGAAAAATGGGAGTATAGTAAACATAGCTGGAATTTTAATTTAATGTTAGATCACACAGATCCATGAACAAAGTTTGGAATATTCTAAAGGCAATGGGTTACATTTTCATGTTTCTGAACAGGGGACAGAAGGGGTCAGATCAGTGCCTTTAGAAACTACGTGGTATCCACATAGTAGATAATTTCAGAGGAAAGAGACTGCACAAAGCACCCCTAATCTGGGGCTTTATAATTGTCCTCCTTACATGCAAGGAGGCAGAGCCCACAGGTAGGGGCAGGAGCATAATGGGATTATGACGAAGGGTGCTGGTGGGATACCTGGCTAGATGTGGGAGAATAAAGGAAAAAAGAATTGAAGGTGAACCCCAGGTTTCCAGCCTGAGAGAAGGCAACTTTTACTGAAGGAATTACAGAACCCTACGAAGAAGTAGTGATGACAATCAACAGAGATGGCAGACAGAAGGAGCAGCTAGCTGTTTTAGGGCTGTAGCCTCAGGGGTGGCAGTCCAATTTGGTTGCAAAAATTGAATCCAACCATGAGTCTTGTGGAACAATATTAGATAAACAGTTTCGGAAAGGTTGGGGACAATGGTAGTCCTGAATGCCCGTCATGGTTTTTCTGTGGCACCAAGCCGGGATTCCCTCAAGGAGCAGGAAAGAGGGGGCTGGAGCTCAGGAGAGACAATGAAACTGAAAATGAGTATTTGGGAATCGGTTCTGTAACAGGGATAAACTTGGTTAACCTGGGTGGGGACTTGGATGCTTCTGCTCAATGGAGGAAAGAAGCTGCCTCTTCCTATGGTTTCTCTTTCCCTCAAATTTTGTTGGCTGGGGTTAGGCTGCAAACCTATTCCAGAAGCAGTCAGTAGCAAGGGGGGATGGGATTATCATGACTGTCTTGGACCAGTCATCTGGGGCTGGGGGGATGGAGGCACAGAATAAATATCTGGAAGTCACCCAATCCTCTCAGAGTGTGTAAGTGTTAATGGGGCTTATGGGTCTCCAGGACAAGCAACAGCCTTATCTACACTGATCTCAATACAGAACCATTTTTAGTATATCTGGTTCGAGGAAGGCTGTCCTACAGATGCCCTAAAAGAAGTCTTCAGATAAAGGCTAAGCAGGAACCACCAGAGAGATAGGAAGAGAGCAGGTGCCCGGGGCGGCAGGCCCAGAGGGGTTTTAAGGAGGTGAACACGTTCTCTAAAGACTCTGTTTTAACCTTCCTCCAAAAGGTAGTTTGCATGGGTTGGCCTCAGGGAATAAACACCCACCTTTTTTTTTTAATTTTTTAATTTTTATTTTGTTATGTTAATCACCATACATTACATCATTAGTTCTTGATGTAGTGTTCCATGATTCATTGTTTGTGCATAACACCCAGTGCTCCATGCAGAACATGCCCTCTTTAATACCCAACACCAGGCTAACCCATCCCCCCACCCCCCTCCCCTCTAGAACCCTCAGTTTGTTTTTCAGAGTCCATCGTCTCTCATGGTTCGTCTCCCCCTCTGACTTACTCCGCTTCATTCTTCCCCTCCTGCTATCTTCTTCTTTTTTTCCTTAACATATATTGCATTATTTGTTTCAGAAGTACAGTTCTGTGATTCATCAGTCTTGCACAATTCACAGCGCTCACCATAGCACATACCCTAACCAATGTATATCACCCAGCCACCCCCCCTCC
>NW_027400131.1:0-6101 GCF_003265705.2 Callorhinus ursinus
CAAAAACTAATGATGTATTGTATGGTGACTAACATAACATAATAAAATTAAATTAAATTAGGGCGCCTGGGTGGCTCAGATGGTTAAGCGTCTGCCTTCGGCTCAGGTCATGATCCCAGGGTCCTGGGATCGAGTCCCACGTCGGGCTCTCTGCTCCTTGAAAGCCTGCTTCTCCCTCTGCCTCTCTCTCTCTCTCTGTCCTTCATGAATAAATAAAATCTTTTAAAAAAATAAAATAAAATATAAAAAAATAAAATACATTTTCAATTAAAAAAAACTAGATCCTTCATAAATAGATTACCTGGGATATTCAGATATTTTATCTATTCACCACATATATTTGGAGATTCAATGCATTCTTTTCTATCCTGAAAAACATGATAATCATATTATGAGTCACAAAAATAGATATGATATAAATACACTAAAATGTTGATTTGGCTGTCTTAATTTGAGGAAAATATATACCTTTCTCACTAAATTATGGAAAGATAAAGAAATTTGGAGCTGGAAATACCAGCCAAATTTAGATATATTCTGTTTGCAAATCTGTACATAAGAGGATATTTAAGTTACACTATTTTTACCAGTATATTTTTGGCAAATAAAGCTTTTCAGATTGCTCACTATGTACCATTTAAAAATTAATTTGAAATATTTTACATCACCGTATTCACATTTAACCAAGTAAAACTAAACTTAAAGGTCATAATTACTTCAACGACTTTAGAGAAGGTAGCCCATTGCCTTAGAGTGGTATTTTGAAATCCCTAATAATAATAGATAAAACTATAATATTTCACCTGAAAAATCTGATCCATGTTTGTGGAACATTCAGACAATTGGGGAAAACCCAGCAGGGCAAAAAGTTCATTTTCCACACTATGATGGTTTCTTAAAAACTGCAAAATTCATCCCTTTCACAAAGGCCACAGTCTCGGGAGCTTTCCCCAACATTAATCACTTTCACATCAGCTTCAACCTTCTGCAGAGGGTATGACTTCTGGAAATGATTTTTGACATGGTTCCGTTGTCCCTGAAGATGAGTTTTGAAATAACACTGGCTGTTCTCCTGCAAGCTATGGAAAGACATCTGCTTCATATGCCATGCTGAACTTTCATCACATTCATTTGCTCATGCATCTTCTTCCACTGGTCTAGAATAGCTCGTTGCTGGCTAATCAATATTTGTTGTTGTTTTGTGAGTTTCTGCTGCAAATCGGTGATAATCATGTGCTGGCTCTTTAGCATCTCCACAAATTTCTCTTGTCCCTTTGTAGACTCCAGTTGCAGGACCAGTGCATCCTCAGATGGGACTCCACTTTCTCCTGCAACAGTTAAAGCAACAATGATGTCATACATAACTGCTTGCCATTTTTCATTTCAGGCCGTGTGTTGAGTTTAAAAGAGCAATGTTAATAATACGACTTCTTATTTTGGAAACTTAAATCTTAAGTGTCTTGAACATTCTATCTATGCATCAACATGAAGCTTTAGGCTCTTCACTTTTTCTTTTTAAAAGATTTTATTTATTTATTTGACAGAGACAGAGATAGCGAGAGAGGGAACATAAGCAGGGAGGAGTGGGAGAGGGAGAAGCGGGCTTCCCCCCGAGCAGGGAGCCCGACGTGGGGCTCGATCCCAGGACCCTGGGATCATGACCTGAGCCGAAGGCAGACGCTTAACGACTGAGCCACCTAGGAGCCCTAGGCTCTTCACTTTATTGCACATACAAAAACCTTATATGACTTAAGGCTTTAGAGCATCAAAATGTGTCTTATATGTGCTTCTGAAAACCAAAAGTACTAGACCTTGATATAAAAACTATGTGGCTTTAAATTCCACATACAACCACAGCTCAAAGCACAATGCCACTTAGCCTGTGGTTACTCAAAGCTATCCACGGAATTTATCAGTAAACAGAAAATGCTAACTTTGCAACTCATCACAGCCTTTAGAGGAGAAGGATAATGGGATCATAGCTTTTTTAT
Source organism: Callorhinus ursinus (assembly GCF_003265705.2). Taxonomy (NCBI): domain Eukaryota; kingdom Metazoa; phylum Chordata; class Mammalia; order Carnivora; family Otariidae; genus Callorhinus; species Callorhinus ursinus. The sequence goes on from NW_027400131.1 coordinate 1,992, forward strand.
GCACTTATTTATATACCTGTGAGTGTCACGGATGTGTGCATTTGTGTGTGTGTGTGTGTGTGTGTGTGTTTTCACTTAGGGTTTTCTTCAGAGGATCACCAATCTGATGAGACACAGGTTCTGTTCATCTCTTATTTCATAAATTAATGACTTGTTTATGGAATAAGAAAAGGAAAATGCAAGCCACTAGTGGATGCCAAAAACAAAAACTTAGAAGGGAGTTTGGAAGATCAATTAGGAATACTAATTTAATATGATAACCATAATATACTAACATCCCCCCCCTTCCTTTTTCTACTCATAGTCACAAAATTTGTGCAACTACATGGCTAGAAATTTGACTGCAAACATTTCAGACAATTCTGGCCAAAAGAAATCACACAATTTCAAGAAAAAAGAGTGCAAGATTTTTATCTAATGCCTAAAGATGTAAAGTAACACTTAACTACACCTATTAACCAACTCTACTGAAAAATCAGTAAATAAGTGAGCCTAACAGCTAAACTAATGTTTATAGTTTGGAATAGGCCTGTTGGGGGTGGGGGAAGGGAGTAAAGATAATATGAGATCTTGCTAGATATTTTCCTGATACCATCCCAGACACTAGTATTTTTTTTTAATAAAAAAGGCTACTTGAGGACTTCTGTCCATAAGTTTTCTACAAACCACACTATGAAAGCACCTTAGCCAGCCCTGAGATATTCAAAGAAATTATGTAATAATATTTGGGATAAAAAATCTCCCTCCTCAAAGCTTCCATTTTGATAGCATACTGAAAACATGGTATGTACTTAAATAGCATGAGACAATCAGAAATACCTGGGGACAACTTCATTAAAGATTTTCTTTTTACACTAAGGAAATGTTTATTTTATAGATGAAATGGTTATTTTATCCTGAAACTCAGTAATTGTGCTACATATTCATATATATAACCTCTAATGAAACCAGACAAAAGCATTCATCCTAGAGAGTTACACCTTTATCTCAGTTGCTACTTCTTATCATATCAGAGCCAACAGATTAGGACTATGACAAGAACATATTCTCCTTCAGAGAGGGCTTCTCACACCGTCAACAGCTCTTCATGTCCAAACCTCCACTTTTCATTCCAGGCTCTACTAAGTAATAATCTTCTGATCCAGGGGACCCACCAAACTAGACTATTACTTGTTACTTCCACTTAGTATGAAGGCTATCATTTACCAACATTCTCACCCCAATTGAGTAGAAATATAGGGCTGGAGTGGAAAATGTCTTTCAAACATAATCATAATTATAAACTCTCTTAGCATCAGTAGTTTTCTGCGTGTGTGTGTGTGTGGGTGTAATGTTCTTGTCAAGAATACATTCCCAATTATTTTAGCTTTACAGGACACCAAATATTCAATCAAATTAATTACCTACAACAGCCAATCTGCCTTCCTTGGTAAGGCTCCCAGGCACCTAAAGGTGAAGAACTCCTTTAGATCTCTGCAATGAGCACCTAGAACCGGGACAGCCCCTTCCTAATGAGTCAGCAACAACAACAACAGAAGTGCCCAGAGACTGCTGCCCAAATTATTTTTCTTCGCTTCGGTAATTTGATGTACTAAGGAATTCGTTCCATTCCTCTCCGGGGTTCAGTGTTAAATGTGATGGAGTTTAGCCATGCTCTCTACTACAGATGCATGGAACCAAGTGGCGCTAGAGTCCTCATGGACCAACCACGCCCCCTGCCCCCGCTGCCCAGTTCAATTCTCGTTTTACAGATGAGAAAACCAGGTGAGAAGTGACTAGCCCACTGGATTATGAACAGAGCTAAAGATCTTGATACTTTGGATGTGCTCTCAACTTGATGATTTAGATTTAATTTTTGATTAATATTCCTAAATTCTTCCAATCACTTTTGTCACTGAGATGACTCCAGGGGTAACGGAGACATCTAAGTTGTGTTCACCCTGGATGACGAAACAAGGTGCAGAAAGTATCTAGACTTAACCCCTGGCAAAGAGGTGTACCTTGTTCTGACCAAGCTCATGGCACACAATAAAAAGGAAATTAGCTGGAGTCTGAGTTCTGTCATCTGGTCCCATATCATCACAATTTATTTTGACCCAGTGGAATGGTACCACTACTTTTGTTTTTGGGTATGCCTGGCTCGTATTTACCTTGTAGGTATACCTCCTTCTTAGTGAATAGAGACATTCTAGGACTTGGGGTTTGGGTCCATAGACATTAGATTATATAAACATGTAAATGTCTGAGCAGGAGGGCTACATACAAAGGGATGTTGACAGCATGAAACCAGGGCAAGGGGAGGATAAAAAGCAGAGAAAATGAGGATCAGCAAAGTTCAAAAGAGGTTCCTTGGCCCTTTATACCTCTATTGAACTTGTATGGCAAAGGAATAAAGAATAAAGAATTGAATCATATTTTTAAAGCAGCAAGATGTGTTATGAATATGTAAGAATTGAATTGTGTGAACTTAAGTGCGCTTCAGACTATCTGAAAATGCCTTAAATGAAAAGCTGTCAATAAGTCAACTGTCTCTGCAAATTAATCATTTGTATTTATTTATTATTATTATGTTTTAATTCCAGTAGAGTTAACATACAGTGTTTTATTAGTTCCAGGTGTAAATTATAGGGATTCAGCACTTCCATACATCACCCGGTGCTCATCACGACAAGTGCCCTCCTTAATCCCCATCACCTATTTCCCCCATCCCCCTTCCCACCTCCCCTCTGGGAACCCTCAGTTTGTTCTCTATAGTTACATGTAAGTTAGCCATTTAAGTCACTTCAGCTGCTTAAAAATTGTCTATCTTAGGCATGCCCACTGGTTGATGCAAGGCACTTAGTCTCAACTAGCTTGATGGCCTACTTGTAGCTTTTTCTTTATCCTTGGGTTTATCAGAGGCATGACATGAAATTCTCCTTTGCACAGAGAAAATATCTAAAACCCACCTACAGGCAGTTGACTCGCCAGAAGTCTCAAATGACCTAAAGCTCATGGTAAAGGGCAAGTTCCCAAACTGTATCAAGCCTCGCTGAGGGCATCCAGACAGTTATATTAAAGTTCCACAGTTGAATGTGCTGCACACAAGGTTTGAGAACCACCAGGTGGACTTCCCCTAGCCCCACCCACTGTCCTAATGTCACACCAAGGCCTGTGCCTCCCAGCTGGGCAGCAGTGCGGGCCAGCTCACAGGTGTCTCCCCTAAGTCCCTGGACCCTGGAGTAACACAGCAGCATTGGGGACCTGGGTGGCTGGGCTCTAAGTGTCAGGTGTTGTCAGCAGGAGTGGAGGGTGAGGGTGACAGGGCTCTCTACCTGCTCACAGGCAGGCTCTACCCAGCCAGCAGGAGCCAACCTCAAATGAGAATCCAGTTTGAATTTAGAAGCCATGGTGTGTAGACCTATAAATTATACCCCCTGCCCTCCCCCATTATTTTTCTTTTTTCAATTTTGTTATGGCAAAATCAGTCAAGTTATGCTATCGCTCTCCAATATAGTAATGTTCTACTCTCTAAGAAATAGTTACCTTAAAAAGACTAAACATATACTTTCTAATTGCCTTAACACATGACACTAACTATAAGTCACCTGAAACAGAAATTTTATATATGCATTTCATGAAAATAAGAATGATTTACAGGAAGGATGCTTTCTCTAAATATCAGGCAATATCAATTCAACGGCTTTTTAACATATTTTTGCCAGTTAAAAGTTTAAAGTTTTTTTTATCATAGCTGAGATAGCAATACTCCCCCCCCCCCCGCCCAGGGTGACTCTCTGTCACTCACACATACACACACACACACACACACAATCAAGGAATCTCATTAAACGCTTTTTTTCACTACCCACCAGTATTGTGCAATCAGTAGTATTCAAGCTGTAAGCATTTTGATGCCTTACTAACAATTAAACATTAAGAAAAATAAATTACTAAACATTAGGAACAACAAAAAGAGTCAATATTTTCTCCGGGCTTGGACTATAATTATGTACTAGCCACCATTTATTAAGCACCAATTATGTACCAAGTATTTATTTTACATAGGTTTTCTTTTCTTTTTTTTTATTATGTTATGTTAGTCACCATACAATACATCATTAGTTTTTG
>NW_027400132.1:0-6101 GCF_003265705.2 Callorhinus ursinus
CAAAAACTAATGATGTATTGTATGGTGACTAACATAACATAATAAAATTAAATTAAATTAGGGCGCCTGGGTGGCTCAGATGGTTAAGCGTCTGCCTTCGGCTCAGGTCATGATCCCAGGGTCCTGGGATCGAGTCCCACGTCGGGCTCTCTGCTCCTTGAAAGCCTGCTTCTCCCTCTGCCTCTCTCTCTCTCTCTGTCCTTCATGAATAAATAAAATCTTTTAAAAAAATAAAATAAAATATAAAAAAATAAAATACATTTTCAATTAAAAAAAACTAGATCCTTCATAAATAGATTACCTGGGATATTCAGATATTTTATCTATTCACCACATATATTTGGAGATTCAATGCATTCTTTTCTATCCTGAAAAACATGATAATCATATTATGAGTCACAAAAATAGATATGATATAAATACACTAAAATGTTGATTTGGCTGTCTTAATTTGAGGAAAATATATACCTTTCTCACTAAATTATGGAAAGATAAAGAAATTTGGAGCTGGAAATACCAGCCAAATTTAGATATATTCTGTTTGCAAATCTGTACATAAGAGGATATTTAAGTTACACTATTTTTACCAGTATATTTTTGGCAAATAAAGCTTTTCAGATTGCTCACTATGTACCATTTAAAAATTAATTTGAAATATTTTACATCACCGTATTCACATTTAACCAAGTAAAACTAAACTTAAAGGTCATAATTACTTCAACGACTTTAGAGAAGGTAGCCCATTGCCTTAGAGTGGTATTTTGAAATCCCTAATAATAATAGATAAAACTATAATATTTCACCTGAAAAATCTGATCCATGTTTGTGGAACATTCAGACAATTGGGGAAAACCCAGCAGGGCAAAAAGTTCATTTTCCACACTATGATGGTTTCTTAAAAACTGCAAAATTCATCCCTTTCACAAAGGCCACAGTCTCGGGAGCTTTCCCCAACATTAATCACTTTCACATCAGCTTCAACCTTCTGCAGAGGGTATGACTTCTGGAAATGATTTTTGACATGGTTCCGTTGTCCCTGAAGATGAGTTTTGAAATAACACTGGCTGTTCTCCTGCAAGCTATGGAAAGACATCTGCTTCATATGCCATGCTGAACTTTCATCACATTCATTTGCTCATGCATCTTCTTCCACTGGTCTAGAATAGCTCGTTGCTGGCTAATCAATATTTGTTGTTGTTTTGTGAGTTTCTGCTGCAAATCGGTGATAATCATGTGCTGGCTCTTTAGCATCTCCACAAATTTCTCTTGTCCCTTTGTAGACTCCAGTTGCAGGACCAGTGCATCCTCAGATGGGACTCCACTTTCTCCTGCAACAGTTAAAGCAACAATGATGTCATACATAACTGCTTGCCATTTTTCATTTCAGGCCGTGTGTTGAGTTTAAAAGAGCAATGTTAATAATACGACTTCTTATTTTGGAAACTTAAATCTTAAGTGTCTTGAACATTCTATCTATGCATCAACATGAAGCTTTAGGCTCTTCACTTTTTCTTTTTAAAAGATTTTATTTATTTATTTGACAGAGACAGAGATAGCGAGAGAGGGAACATAAGCAGGGAGGAGTGGGAGAGGGAGAAGCGGGCTTCCCCCCGAGCAGGGAGCCCGACGTGGGGCTCGATCCCAGGACCCTGGGATCATGACCTGAGCCGAAGGCAGACGCTTAACGACTGAGCCACCTAGGAGCCCTAGGCTCTTCACTTTATTGCACATACAAAAACCTTATATGACTTAAGGCTTTAGAGCATCAAAATGTGTCTTATATGTGCTTCTGAAAACCAAAAGTACTAGACCTTGATATAAAAACTATGTGGCTTTAAATTCCACATACAACCACAGCTCAAAGCACAATGCCACTTAGCCTGTGGTTACTCAAAGCTATCCACGGAATTTATCAGTAAACAGAAAATGCTAACTTTGCAACTCATCACAGCCTTTAGAGGAGAAGGATAATGGGATCATAGCTTTTTTATGCACTTATTTATATACCTGTGAGTGTCACGGATGTGTGCATTTGTGTGTGTGTGTGTGTGTGTGTGTGTTTTCACTTAGGGTTTTCTTCAGAGGATCACCAATCTGATGAGACACAGGTTCTGTTCATCTCTTATTTCATAAATTAATGACTTGTTTATGGAATAAGAAAAGGAAAATGCAAGCCACTAGTGGATGCCAAAAACAAAAACTTAGAAGGGAGTTTGGAAGATCAATTAGGAATACTAATTTAATATGATAACCATAATATACTAACATCCCCCCCCTTCCTTTTTCTACTCATAGTCACAAAATTTGTGCAACTACATGGCTAGAAATTTGACTGCAAACATTTCAGACAATTCTGGCCAAAAGAAATCACACAATTTCAAGAAAAAAGAGTGCAAGATTTTTATCTAATGCCTAAAGATGTAAAGTAACACTTAACTACACCTATTAACCAACTCTACTGAAAAATCAGTAAATAAGTGAGCCTAACAGCTAAACTAATGTTTATAGTTTGGAATAGGCCTGTTGGGGGTGGGGGAAGGGAGTAAAGATAATATGAGATCTTGCTAGATATTTTCCTGATACCATCCCAGACACTAGTATTTTTTTTTAATAAAAAAGGCTACTTGAGGACTTCTGTCCATAAGTTTTCTACAAACCACACTATGAAAGCACCTTAGCCAGCCCTGAGATATTCAAAGAAATTATGTAATAATATTTGGGATAAAAAATCTCCCTCCTCAAAGCTTCCATTTTGATAGCATACTGAAAACATGGTATGTACTTAAATAGCATGAGACAATCAGAAATACCTGGGGACAACTTCATTAAAGATTTTCTTTTTACACTAAGGAAATGTTTATTTTATAGATGAAATGGTTATTTTATCCTGAAACTCAGTAATTGTGCTACATATTCATATATATAACCTCTAATGAAACCAGACAAAAGCATTCATCCTAGAGAGTTACACCTTTATCTCAGTTGCTACTTCTTATCATATCAGAGCCAACAGATTAGGACTATGACAAGAACATATTCTCCTTCAGAGAGGGCTTCTCACACCGTCAACAGCTCTTCATGTCCAAACCTCCACTTTTCATTCCAGGCTCTACTAAGTAATAATCTTCTGATCCAGGGGACCCACCAAACTAGACTATTACTTGTTACTTCCACTTAGTATGAAGGCTATCATTTACCAACATTCTCACCCCAATTGAGTAGAAATATAGGGCTGGAGTGGAAAATGTCTTTCAAACATAATCATAATTATAAACTCTCTTAGCATCAGTAGTTTTCTGCGTGTGTGTGTGTGTGGGTGTAATGTTCTTGTCAAGAATACATTCCCAATTATTTTAGCTTTACAGGACACCAAATATTCAATCAAATTAATTACCTACAACAGCCAATCTGCCTTCCTTGGTAAGGCTCCCAGGCACCTAAAGGTGAAGAACTCCTTTAGATCTCTGCAATGAGCACCTAGAACCGGGACAGCCCCTTCCTAATGAGTCAGCAACAACAACAACAGAAGTGCCCAGAGACTGCTGCCCAAATTATTTTTCTTCGCTTCGGTAATTTGATGTACTAAGGAATTCGTTCCATTCCTCTCCGGGGTTCAGTGTTAAATGTGATGGAGTTTAGCCATGCTCTCTACTACAGATGCATGGAACCAAGTGGCGCTAGAGTCCTCATGGACCAACCACGCCCCCTGCCCCCGCTGCCCAGTTCAATTCTCGTTTTACAGATGAGAAAACCAGGTGAGAAGTGACTAGCCCACTGGATTATGAACAGAGCTAAAGATCTTGATACTTTGGATGTGCTCTCAACTTGATGATTTAGATTTAATTTTTGATTAATATTCCTAAATTCTTCCAATCACTTTTGTCACTGAGATGACTCCAGGGGTAACGGAGACATCTAAGTTGTGTTCACCCTGGATGACGAAACAAGGTGCAGAAAGTATCTAGACTTAACCCCTGGCAAAGAGGTGTACCTTGTTCTGACCAAGCTCATGGCACACAATAAAAAGGAAATTAGCTGGAGTCTGAGTTCTGTCATCTGGTCCCATATCATCACAATTTATTTTGACCCAGTGGAATGGTACCACTACTTTTGTTTTTGGGTATGCCTGGCTCGTATTTACCTTGTAGGTATACCTCCTTCTTAGTGAATAGAGACATTCTAGGACTTGGGGTTTGGGTCCATAGACATTAGATTATATAAACATGTAAATGTCTGAGCAGGAGGGCTACATACAAAGGGATGTTGACAGCATGAAACCAGGGCAAGGGGAGGATAAAAAGCAGAGAAAATGAGGATCAGCAAAGTTCAAAAGAGGTTCCTTGGCCCTTTATACCTCTATTGAACTTGTATGGCAAAGGAATAAAGAATAAAGAATTGAATCATATTTTTAAAGCAGCAAGATGTGTTATGAATATGTAAGAATTGAATTGTGTGAACTTAAGTGCGCTTCAGACTATCTGAAAATGCCTTAAATGAAAAGCTGTCAATAAGTCAACTGTCTCTGCAAATTAATCATTTGTATTTATTTATTATTATTATGTTTTAATTCCAGTAGAGTTAACATACAGTGTTTTATTAGTTCCAGGTGTAAATTATAGGGATTCAGCACTTCCATACATCACCCGGTGCTCATCACGACAAGTGCCCTCCTTAATCCCCATCACCTATTTCCCCCATCCCCCTTCCCACCTCCCCTCTGGGAACCCTCAGTTTGTTCTCTATAGTTACATGTAAGTTAGCCATTTAAGTCACTTCAGCTGCTTAAAAATTGTCTATCTTAGGCATGCCCACTGGTTGATGCAAGGCACTTAGTCTCAACTAGCTTGATGGCCTACTTGTAGCTTTTTCTTTATCCTTGGGTTTATCAGAGGCATGACATGAAATTCTCCTTTGCACAGAGAAAATATCTAAAACCCACCTACAGGCAGTTGACTCGCCAGAAGTCTCAAATGACCTAAAGCTCATGGTAAAGGGCAAGTTCCCAAACTGTATCAAGCCTCGCTGAGGGCATCCAGACAGTTATATTAAAGTTCCACAGTTGAATGTGCTGCACACAAGGTTTGAGAACCACCAGGTGGACTTCCCCTAGCCCCACCCACTGTCCTAATGTCACACCAAGGCCTGTGCCTCCCAGCTGGGCAGCAGTGCGGGCCAGCTCACAGGTGTCTCCCCTAAGTCCCTGGACCCTGGAGTAACACAGCAGCATTGGGGACCTGGGTGGCTGGGCTCTAAGTGTCAGGTGTTGTCAGCAGGAGTGGAGGGTGAGGGTGACAGGGCTCTCTACCTGCTCACAGGCAGGCTCTACCCAGCCAGCAGGAGCCAACCTCAAATGAGAATCCAGTTTGAATTTAGAAGCCATGGTGTGTAGACCTATAAATTATACCCCCTGCCCTCCCCCATTATTTTTCTTTTTTCAATTTTGTTATGGCAAAATCAGTCAAGTTATGCTATCGCTCTCCAATATAGTAATGTTCTACTCTCTAAGAAATAGTTACCTTAAAAAGACTAAACATATACTTTCTAATTGCCTTAACACATGACACTAACTATAAGTCACCTGAAACAGAAATTTTATATATGCATTTCATGAAAATAAGAATGATTTACAGGAAGGATGCTTTCTCTAAATATCAGGCAATATCAATTCAACGGCTTTTTAACATATTTTTGCCAGTTAAAAGTTTAAAGTTTTTTTTATCATAGCTGAGATAGCAATACTCCCCCCCCCCCCGCCCAGGGTGACTCTCTGTCACTCACACATACACACACACACACACACACAATCAAGGAATCTCATTAAACGCTTTTTTTCACTACCCACCAGTATTGTGCAATCAGTAGTATTCAAGCTGTAAGCATTTTGATGCCTTACTAACAATTAAACATTAAGAAAAATAAATTACTAAACATTAGGAACAACAAAAAGAGTCAATATTTTCTCCGGGCTTGGACTATAATTATGTACTAGCCACCATTTATTAAGCACCAATTATGTACCAAGTATTTATTTTACATAGGTTTTCTTTTCTTTTTTTTTATTATGTTATGTTAGTCACCATACAATACATCATTAGTTTTTG
>NW_027400133.1:0-6101 GCF_003265705.2 Callorhinus ursinus
CAAAAACTAATGATGTATTGTATGGTGACTAACATAACATAATAAAAAAAAAGAAAAGAAAACCTATGTAAAATAAATACTTGGTACATAATTGGTGCTTAATAAATGGTGGCTAGTACATAATTATAGTCCAAGCCCGGAGAAAATATTGACTCTTTTTGTTGTTCCTAATGTTTAGTAATTTATTTTTCTTAATGTTTAATTGTTAGTAAGGCATCAAAATGCTTACAGCTTGAATACTACTGATTGCACAATACTGGTGGGTAGTGAAAAAAAGCGTTTAATGAGATTCCTTGATTGTGTGTGTGTGTGTGTGTGTATGTGTGAGTGACAGAGAGTCACCCTGGGCGGGGGGGGGGGGAGTATTGCTATCTCAGCTATGATAAAAAAAACTTTAAACTTTTAACTGGCAAAAATATGTTAAAAAGCCGTTGAATTGATATTGCCTGATATTTAGAGAAAGCATCCTTCCTGTAAATCATTCTTATTTTCATGAAATGCATATATAAAATTTCTGTTTCAGGTGACTTATAGTTAGTGTCATGTGTTAAGGCAATTAGAAAGTATATGTTTAGTCTTTTTAAGGTAACTATTTCTTAGAGAGTAGAACATTACTATATTGGAGAGCGATAGCATAACTTGACTGATTTTGCCATAACAAAATTGAAAAAAGAAAAATAATGGGGGAGGGCAGGGGGTATAATTTATAGGTCTACACACCATGGCTTCTAAATTCAAACTGGATTCTCATTTGAGGTTGGCTCCTGCTGGCTGGGTAGAGCCTGCCTGTGAGCAGGTAGAGAGCCCTGTCACCCTCACCCTCCACTCCTGCTGACAACACCTGACACTTAGAGCCCAGCCACCCAGGTCCCCAATGCTGCTGTGTTACTCCAGGGTCCAGGGACTTAGGGGAGACACCTGTGAGCTGGCCCGCACTGCTGCCCAGCTGGGAGGCACAGGCCTTGGTGTGACATTAGGACAGTGGGTGGGGCTAGGGGAAGTCCACCTGGTGGTTCTCAAACCTTGTGTGCAGCACATTCAACTGTGGAACTTTAATATAACTGTCTGGATGCCCTCAGCGAGGCTTGATACAGTTTGGGAACTTGCCCTTTACCATGAGCTTTAGGTCATTTGAGACTTCTGGCGAGTCAACTGCCTGTAGGTGGGTTTTAGATATTTTCTCTGTGCAAAGGAGAATTTCATGTCATGCCTCTGATAAACCCAAGGATAAAGAAAAAGCTACAAGTAGGCCATCAAGCTAGTTGAGACTAAGTGCCTTGCATCAACCAGTGGGCATGCCTAAGATAGACAATTTTTAAGCAGCTGAAGTGACTTAAATGGCTAACTTACATGTAACTATAGAGAACAAACTGAGGGTTCCCAGAGGGGAGGTGGGAAGGGGGATGGGGGAAATAGGTGATGGGGATTAAGGAGGGCACTTGTCGTGATGAGCACCGGGTGATGTATGGAAGTGCTGAATCCCTATAATTTACACCTGGAACTAATAAAACACTGTATGTTAACTCTACTGGAATTAAAACATAATAATAATAAATAAATACAAATGATTAATTTGCAGAGACAGTTGACTTATTGACAGCTTTTCATTTAAGGCATTTTCAGATAGTCTGAAGCGCACTTAAGTTCACACAATTCAATTCTTACATATTCATAACACATCTTGCTGCTTTAAAAATATGATTCAATTCTTTATTCTTTATTCCTTTGCCATACAAGTTCAATAGAGGTATAAAGGGCCAAGGAACCTCTTTTGAACTTTGCTGATCCTCATTTTCTCTGCTTTTTATCCTCCCCTTGCCCTGGTTTCATGCTGTCAACATCCCTTTGTATGTAGCCCTCCTGCTCAGACATTTACATGTTTATATAATCTAATGTCTATGGACCCAAACCCCAAGTCCTAGAATGTCTCTATTCACTAAGAAGGAGGTATACCTACAAGGTAAATACGAGCCAGGCATACCCAAAAACAAAAGTAGTGGTACCATTCCACTGGGTCAAAATAAATTGTGATGATATGGGACCAGATGACAGAACTCAGACTCCAGCTAATTTCCTTTTTATTGTGTGCCATGAGCTTGGTCAGAACAAGGTACACCTCTTTGCCAGGGGTTAAGTCTAGATACTTTCTGCACCTTGTTTCGTCATCCAGGGTGAACACAACTTAGATGTCTCCGTTACCCCTGGAGTCATCTCAGTGACAAAAGTGATTGGAAGAATTTAGGAATATTAATCAAAAATTAAATCTAAATCATCAAGTTGAGAGCACATCCAAAGTATCAAGATCTTTAGCTCTGTTCATAATCCAGTGGGCTAGTCACTTCTCACCTGGTTTTCTCATCTGTAAAACGAGAATTGAACTGGGCAGCGGGGGCAGGGGGCGTGGTTGGTCCATGAGGACTCTAGCGCCACTTGGTTCCATGCATCTGTAGTAGAGAGCATGGCTAAACTCCATCACATTTAACACTGAACCCCGGAGAGGAATGGAACGAATTCCTTAGTACATCAAATTACCGAAGCGAAGAAAAATAATTTGGGCAGCAGTCTCTGGGCACTTCTGTTGTTGTTGTTGCTGACTCATTAGGAAGGGGCTGTCCCGGTTCTAGGTGCTCATTGCAGAGATCTAAAGGAGTTCTTCACCTTTAGGTGCCTGGGAGCCTTACCAAGGAAGGCAGATTGGCTGTTGTAGGTAATTAATTTGATTGAATATTTGGTGTCCTGTAAAGCTAAAATAATTGGGAATGTATTCTTGACAAGAACATTACACCCACACACACACACACGCAGAAAACTACTGATGCTAAGAGAGTTTATAATTATGATTATGTTTGAAAGACATTTTCCACTCCAGCCCTATATTTCTACTCAATTGGGGTGAGAATGTTGGTAAATGATAGCCTTCATACTAAGTGGAAGTAACAAGTAATAGTCTAGTTTGGTGGGTCCCCTGGATCAGAAGATTATTACTTAGTAGAGCCTGGAATGAAAAGTGGAGGTTTGGACATGAAGAGCTGTTGACGGTGTGAGAAGCCCTCTCTGAAGGAGAATATGTTCTTGTCATAGTCCTAATCTGTTGGCTCTGATATGATAAGAAGTAGCAACTGAGATAAAGGTGTAACTCTCTAGGATGAATGCTTTTGTCTGGTTTCATTAGAGGTTATATATATGAATATGTAGCACAATTACTGAGTTTCAGGATAAAATAACCATTTCATCTATAAAATAAACATTTCCTTAGTGTAAAAAGAAAATCTTTAATGAAGTTGTCCCCAGGTATTTCTGATTGTCTCATGCTATTTAAGTACATACCATGTTTTCAGTATGCTATCAAAATGGAAGCTTTGAGGAGGGAGATTTTTTATCCCAAATATTATTACATAATTTCTTTGAATATCTCAGGGCTGGCTAAGGTGCTTTCATAGTGTGGTTTGTAGAAAACTTATGGACAGAAGTCCTCAAGTAGCCTTTTTTATTAAAAAAAAATACTAGTGTCTGGGATGGTATCAGGAAAATATCTAGCAAGATCTCATATTATCTTTACTCCCTTCCCCCACCCCCAACAGGCCTATTCCAAACTATAAACATTAGTTTAGCTGTTAGGCTCACTTATTTACTGATTTTTCAGTAGAGTTGGTTAATAGGTGTAGTTAAGTGTTACTTTACATCTTTAGGCATTAGATAAAAATCTTGCACTCTTTTTTCTTGAAATTGTGTGATTTCTTTTGGCCAGAATTGTCTGAAATGTTTGCAGTCAAATTTCTAGCCATGTAGTTGCACAAATTTTGTGACTATGAGTAGAAAAAGGAAGGGGGGGGATGTTAGTATATTATGGTTATCATATTAAATTAGTATTCCTAATTGATCTTCCAAACTCCCTTCTAAGTTTTTGTTTTTGGCATCCACTAGTGGCTTGCATTTTCCTTTTCTTATTCCATAAACAAGTCATTAATTTATGAAATAAGAGATGAACAGAACCTGTGTCTCATCAGATTGGTGATCCTCTGAAGAAAACCCTAAGTGAAAACACACACACACACACACACACACACAAATGCACACATCCGTGACACTCACAGGTATATAAATAAGTGCATAAAAAAGCTATGATCCCATTATCCTTCTCCTCTAAAGGCTGTGATGAGTTGCAAAGTTAGCATTTTCTGTTTACTGATAAATTCCGTGGATAGCTTTGAGTAACCACAGGCTAAGTGGCATTGTGCTTTGAGCTGTGGTTGTATGTGGAATTTAAAGCCACATAGTTTTTATATCAAGGTCTAGTACTTTTGGTTTTCAGAAGCACATATAAGACACATTTTGATGCTCTAAAGCCTTAAGTCATATAAGGTTTTTGTATGTGCAATAAAGTGAAGAGCCTAGGGCTCCTAGGTGGCTCAGTCGTTAAGCGTCTGCCTTCGGCTCAGGTCATGATCCCAGGGTCCTGGGATCGAGCCCCACGTCGGGCTCCCTGCTCGGGGGGAAGCCCGCTTCTCCCTCTCCCACTCCTCCCTGCTTATGTTCCCTCTCTCGCTATCTCTGTCTCTGTCAAATAAATAAATAAAATCTTTTAAAAAGAAAAAGTGAAGAGCCTAAAGCTTCATGTTGATGCATAGATAGAATGTTCAAGACACTTAAGATTTAAGTTTCCAAAATAAGAAGTCGTATTATTAACATTGCTCTTTTAAACTCAACACACGGCCTGAAATGAAAAATGGCAAGCAGTTATGTATGACATCATTGTTGCTTTAACTGTTGCAGGAGAAAGTGGAGTCCCATCTGAGGATGCACTGGTCCTGCAACTGGAGTCTACAAAGGGACAAGAGAAATTTGTGGAGATGCTAAAGAGCCAGCACATGATTATCACCGATTTGCAGCAGAAACTCACAAAACAACAACAAATATTGATTAGCCAGCAACGAGCTATTCTAGACCAGTGGAAGAAGATGCATGAGCAAATGAATGTGATGAAAGTTCAGCATGGCATATGAAGCAGATGTCTTTCCATAGCTTGCAGGAGAACAGCCAGTGTTATTTCAAAACTCATCTTCAGGGACAACGGAACCATGTCAAAAATCATTTCCAGAAGTCATACCCTCTGCAGAAGGTTGAAGCTGATGTGAAAGTGATTAATGTTGGGGAAAGCTCCCGAGACTGTGGCCTTTGTGAAAGGGATGAATTTTGCAGTTTTTAAGAAACCATCATAGTGTGGAAAATGAACTTTTTGCCCTGCTGGGTTTTCCCCAATTGTCTGAATGTTCCACAAACATGGATCAGATTTTTCAGGTGAAATATTATAGTTTTATCTATTATTATTAGGGATTTCAAAATACCACTCTAAGGCAATGGGCTACCTTCTCTAAAGTCGTTGAAGTAATTATGACCTTTAAGTTTAGTTTTACTTGGTTAAATGTGAATACGGTGATGTAAAATATTTCAAATTAATTTTTAAATGGTACATAGTGAGCAATCTGAAAAGCTTTATTTGCCAAAAATATACTGGTAAAAATAGTGTAACTTAAATATCCTCTTATGTACAGATTTGCAAACAGAATATATCTAAATTTGGCTGGTATTTCCAGCTCCAAATTTCTTTATCTTTCCATAATTTAGTGAGAAAGGTATATATTTTCCTCAAATTAAGACAGCCAAATCAACATTTTAGTGTATTTATATCATATCTATTTTTGTGACTCATAATATGATTATCATGTTTTTCAGGATAGAAAAGAATGCATTGAATCTCCAAATATATGTGGTGAATAGATAAAATATCTGAATATCCCAGGTAATCTATTTATGAAGGATCTAGTTTTTTTTAATTGAAAATGTATTTTATTTTTTTATATTTTATTTTATTTTTTTAAAAGATTTTATTTATTCATGAAGGACAGAGAGAGAGAGAGAGGCAGAGGGAGAAGCAGGCTTTCAAGGAGCAGAGAGCCCGACGTGGGACTCGATCCCAGGACCCTGGGATCATGACCTGAGCCGAAGGCAGACGCTTAACCATCTGAGCCACCCAGGCGCCCTAATTTAATTTAATTTTATTATGTTATGTTAGTCACCATACAATACATCATTAGTTTTTG